>NC_048421.1:20157437-20166250 GCF_013103735.1 Etheostoma cragini
CCCCCCCCCCCCCCCCCCCCTCTTTCTTCAAAGGTACAGACTCAGAAATGGCACATACTAAAGAAAGCTCATTGTGGGACTGAGTCTAGTGGCTGGAATTCTGCTCCAAGGCTGAAATTTGGGATAGAGACTTCAGATACGGTATTAGGGGACCAGTAAGGTCTATATAAAAGAGACTTCAGATACAGTATTAGGGGACCACTAAGGTCTATATAAAATAGACTTCAGATACAGTATTAGGGGACCACTAAGGTCTATATAAAAGAGACTTCAGATACAGTATTAGGGGACCACTAAGTCTGTATAAAAGCATCCAAAGAGCACCATGTCATGGGACCTTTAAAACTGTCGGAAACTGTCAAGTTGAGTAACAATAAACCTTGCTAAAAGTCATGGTACGACATTTCTACTTACAGCTCTTTGGAGATAATTCATGCAGCGTTTACAACACAGATATGATGTGAAATGAGAAAATCCATTGATAAAATACTTACTATAACTCCTGGACAGTATGACAGTATACATAGTATTTATTCTTCCCAGCTCTAATAAACATATTTATATCTATCTAACTGGTTAATTACTGACTGACTGATTGAAAACAATCCTGTTGAACAAAGTAAGCCATCCAAACTTCTTTGCTGTTACAACTGAAGTGGAGTCATTATGTTTGATTGTGTTGTTGTGCTTTAGACAGTAAATTAGGTCAAGCATCTGTTTAATAATAACTGCAATGTACAAGTTCCACGCTGCACGTATTCCTCACTGCGCTATCTCTCGTAGCTTTAAGCGGTACTGGAGCTACTGGCAGTCGTTTCTCAGACCAAGTATGTGTGGGTGTGTGCATTTTTTCTGTCTCTGTTAAAAACATAAAGTCAACTTTATTGCTAGCATTATGTATCTAATCCTAATTTCAGTTAGGCTTCTGCAATCATAGTGCTGTTTTGAAATCCTCAGAGGTATTGTTTTTGTACCATGTGTGGTTTTTCTCCCAATCTCCACCTTCTGAATGCCCTCCATTTCTCTTCACCTCAACCTTCCCTGGCCTCTTTTCCCTTCATAGGCCTAGCAGACCTGCCCACTGTGTGTGCTTTGGGTTAGGAGCAGTGGTAAGACACCTCACTACAACCCTTCTCCTCAGGAGCAGCATCAGCAGCCATCCCCAGAAGACCCCAACAACAGCAGCAACAGGGTGAGAGAAAACAGTGTGGCACGGGGAGAGATTTTAGTTAAATACCCAGACTATACTCATGTTGAGTGATGTATTCCTGCTGTAATTACTCTTTTTTTGTTTTTGTTTAAATATTTAAATAGTGTAGTTGAACTCCACACTGTCTCCATAGCAATTTATTGATCCTTCCAACCCTCTTTTCTTCACTGCGGAGCAGGATGGAGGCTTCATTTGGCCCTACCTTTGCGTCCGTGGCTGCTGGAGCCAAAGGTGATACACTAATTATATTCTTCTCTATAAATACTCTATCTTTTTCAACATTACTGCTTCTCTCTTTTACCCAATAGTCACGGAAATACTAAATTCAATATTACAATATTCTGGCATTCTTTCTTGAGACTTTGCCCTCGTATGTTTTCAGCAGAAGGGTCCAGCACCTACAAGCAGCATAGAAGAACCCCGTCCTCCTCCAGCACTCTGACCTACTCTCCCCGGGATGACGATGATGGAATGGTACACTCGCTCTCACGCACGCATACAAATGCACACAAACGCACACATACATCCTTTTACATGTTATGTTTTTCAAAGGTAACCCAATGGATTCAAAGCCCAACAACATCAACATTTATTATAAAGCTTACCAATACCAAGATCTGATCACAGTAGTACACCTAAAAGTGAAAGTACACCTGGAATGGGTGAATTCTTTTAAACCCCTGTGTCAAACCTCACATTTCACCTCATCAATTGTGTGAGCTATAATGGAGGCACAGTGTTAACCTCTTCTCTCCACTGCTTCCCATCTCCCTCCCTCCCAGCCTCCTATTGGTACTCCACGGAGGTCAGATTCAGCCATCTCAGTCCGATCTCTCCATTCGGAGTCCAACATGTCTCTGCGCTCCACTTTCTCTCTGCATGAAGAGGAGGAGGACACGGTATGACACACAGCACTAATGTATATGACAAAACGTCAGCATAAATAGCTATACAACAGATAGTTTGGGAACTGAACCCATACCAAAAACTGGGCGTATGAACATGTGTTTGTTTGCAGGAGCCCCAGGTGTTTGCTGAACAACCGTCCGTTAAACTGTGCTGCCAGCTGTGCTGTAATGTCTTTAAGGACCCGGTCATCACCACATGTGGGGTGAGATTCCTTCTGTCCCTTCCGGCTTTTTCCTCTGTCTGTCCATCTGTTTTATTGTGTTAAAACTTCTAATAATAATGTCACGGCATAACCACACTCTGGGAAAATGGGATTTTGGTTTACTCGTGCATTTGAAACATATGGTGCAACGTCGATCAGCGGCAACACTAGTTGATAGTTCATTTGTAGACATTTACGACACAGACATCAACATTAACACAACTTGATAGGGAAAGGGTTTTTGTAACGGCTTTCTGGAAATACTTGGCGTCCTTGATGTTTAGGTTGGCCATGAAAGTCGGCGTCGGCAGCCCCCCCCACTCATAGGCCTATTTGTCTTCTCGAGAGGGATAAATAGGCAAACAGTAAAACAAAAACCTTGAAAAAATGATATACGACGCCACCAAATCACCGGCATGTCGATTCACACTGGACCAATATTATCACAGGACCTCGTTGTTCAGCGAAATATGGTCGGGAATTTGCGGGGGATTTTATACAAATTACAGACATGGCCGATTCACACAGGATAATGACCACAGACATAATTATTACAAATGACTAAAGATCACCAGGTAATACAAATCCCGTGCGAATAGTGCTATAGTCTGCTTCCCTCCGCTTTGGAAGCTCTGCGCAGTTGAGACACACCCACTTCAGCCTGGCGGCCAATAGGAATATGTTTTTGTCGCGACAACTAGAGGAATAAAGATGAACATCAACATTTCACCATGCCTGTTTTTCCTTCTCCCTCAGCACACCTTCTGCAGACGATGTGCCTTGACTTCAGGTGAGACTTTTAAACATGCCTGCATCACGGCTGTAGTTAAAACTTATGTTAACTATAACCCTTACATTGCCGTCTATTCCCGTCTGGTCCCGTCACAGACAAGTGCCCAGTGGATGCGGCTAAGCTGACGGTCGTGGTGAACAACATCGCGGTAGCCGAGCAGATCGGAGAGCTTTTCATTCACTGTAAATATGGCTGCAGGGCCACGGCGAGCGCTGCAGGCGGGGCTGCAGCCGCCACATCCACGGTGGCTGGGAAACCTGGAGCGTACGAGGTGGACCCACTGGGCTGCCCGTTCACCATCAAACTGACCACACGCAAGTAAGGACAATAGAAAGGGGTTTAATAGTTTTTTTTTTATTTCTACTGCTTCTCTATGGCTCTGCTGTAATGTAATGTAATGTAATTTAATGTAATGTAACCTCATGGAAGAGCAGTTACTTACAGTTTGCCTTTTTTTTATCTTTTTTTAAAATCTTTCTTACCTCTGTAGAGAACATGAGGCCAGTTGTGACTACAGGCCAGTCCGCTGTCCCAACAACCCTTCCTGCCCCCCATTGCTCACCATGAACCTGGAGGCTCACCTAAAAGAATGTGAGCACATCAAGTGTCCACACTCCAAATATGGGTGAGTCCTGAAAAACACATTTTCAACAAATGATTTTACCATTTCCATTTCTCCATTTCTTATATTTGTTTATTAAAAGGATCCCCATTAGCTGATGCCGTAGCAGTCAGCTACTCTTCCTGGGGTCCACACTAGACTCATAAAACATACCTATTACATCACAGACATTCCATTACATGAATATATGTAAAATCACTTTAATATGCAATGCAGTCACACACTCCCCCACAAACATCCATGTACAGCCGCCATCATACACATACTTACATTTCCCATAAACAAGAGATCAAACTAACGGTCCCCCCCAGTAACTCGTAATCACGTTATAAATAACCCATAACCCAAAACTTGTATGATGATGAGGATGAGGATGATGACGACAACGACGATGAACCAATGAAGTAATCATGTATTAGCACCGAGACTTTGGAGCGCTCTGCCTCCTCCTTTTATGTTCTGCTGTTTCTGTGGACTCTTTTAAACCATTCTCACCATTCTGCCTGTTCTCCCCGACAGCTGCACATTCATCGGTAACCAGGACACGTATGAAACACACCTGGAAGTGTGTAAATTTGAGGGTCTGAAGGAGTTTTTGCAACAAACTGATGACAGGTGAGCAGACATACTCAAGCTGTAAAAATCAAGTGGAGCTATTAACTGTGACAAAGATTCAAGACATGATATATTCTCATCTGAAGTGTTCCGATATCCATACAATTAACTAAACTATCTGTTTACCAAGTTTTCAGTGTACCTGTCACAACTTTGTTGGAATTTTAAACTTGATAAAATTCCCTAGATATAATAAAGTTATTACTGTCTTTGTCTCTGATCTATCTGTTTGAAATCTATGCCCTTTGACACTGTTCAGGTTCCATGAGATGCAGCTGACTCTGGCCCAGAAGGACCAAGATATTGCTTTCCTGCGCTCTATGCTGGGAAAACTATCAGAGAAGTTGGATCAGCTAGAGAAGAACCTGGAGCTCAAATTTGGTAAGATAGAGTTCTTCATTTTTACCTGCTTATTCAGCCATACAGGCCAGGACTGAGAATACATTCCTATTTATAACATTTAAAAAAGTTATTTGCGGCGGTTAACTAACCTTTGGCACTTCCTGCATGTTCTTTAAAATGTGAAGGAAGTTGTAGGCTTTTGCTATGTTAAGAGTGATATTAGCAGTTAACCTACCAAAGATGTACTACATTCACTTTTTCTAACTGTAGATGCACTTTTTGGGAGGAGATAATTTTTGAAACTTTGGACGGAACTCAAGTCATTACATGTTCATCAAACCTTGTTAAAAGTGATGCCAAAGAGAAGAAAAACGGAGATCTTTAAAATTGTAACTTTAAAGCACAAACTGTGTTTTATGTGCACTAGACAGGAACATGATGCTTTCTCAATTCTATATTTTTTTATAATCCTTAAAAGCATGTTAATGTATGAATGTCTCCAATTGTACGTGTAAGAAGTGATCTGTAGTTATGGCTTCACGTTAATTTAACCTTAGCCCGATTAGTTTGACACAGAATGGTTACAGAATTAGCATTATGCAAAACAAGGAGTACCGGTATCGGATCAGTACTCAGGATCTGATAACTCAGTAATGGAGTTGGGGTATGGGAAGTGGTATCAGGGGAGAGAAAGCTGGGTTCAGTGCATCCCTAATTGCCTGTTTTTATCAGATCACACAGACCTTCTGGCTGCTGGAGGTTACATATTAACAGGAAATATCGACTGGAGAAAGAGTTATTATGACCGTAATGGACCAGCCTGCTTGAGCACAGCGTCTTGTGTTTTTGTCTCAAAGTCATCTTGCCCTTGTGTGTATTTCAGATGTGTTGGATGAGAACCAGAGTAAACTGAGCGAGGACCTGATGGAATTTCGTAGAGATGCGTCCATGCTTAACGTAAGTGTGTGTGCACAAGCAGACACAGACAAGTGTGTATGTGTGAGAATAAAAGTTGTTTTTGTGATCACATTTTTATTTTATTTATTATTATTATTATCTTTTTAAAATAAAAAAATAAACATTTACAAACAATACACTGGGATTTAGGAACGTGTCCCAGGACGAAAATAATAAAGAAAAAACTCGAAGGGATAACGGGAGGGAGGGAGACAAACCCACACACACACGCACACACACAAACAGACACCTGTGCAAGTTAGAGGTCCGGGCTGTAGCACAAGGCTACACAGAGTCCGCAATTCTCCGCCAAGTGTTTCTCCCGGCGCTCCATGAATTTACGCCATGGAAAGTTCAATATACACTACATCCAAGTAGGAAAGGGTCCACATGCGGATAGACAGGTCTTGTAGTGGTTTCCAACAGGTTGCAATCATTTTTTTAGCAGGTGTTAGTCCAACAAACGCAGCACGTTTCTAAGTTCCAAAGAGCTGAAAGGCTGACAGATCACTCAGAATCAAGACATTGACAGGAACAGGCTCAGTAACATTAACCAAGGCAAATGTTTTTAATGGAATATTGTTCCAGAACTGACCAACAGGAGATCACTCCCAGAACATGTGTAGCTATGTGACATGTGCTTTTATTGGAAAGAAAGTTATTTTCATGTGGTGCATTTTCACAGGGGTGAGATATGTCTTATGAATGAAATTGTAGTGACTCTGCTGATGGTCTGGATTGCGAGATACTTCTGGAATGTTAGACCATACATCATCTCAGTCGAGATCGATAGGGCAGAGAAGGCAGATATCACTAAGAACTGATAAAGCCTCGATTCAGTACAGAACTGCTGCACAGTAAATAACTTCTGATTAGGACTCTGCCAGGGAACGCCTCATGCCTTGAGTGCCGACCTTAACTGAAGGTAAAAGGAAAAAAAGGGGAACGTGGTAGACCAAATGCATTGTGTCAGAGAAGGATGACAAGCCAACCTGACCAAAAGCGTCTTTTAGAATAAAAGTCTGAATTCGGTAGACAGAATAAAAGGAATGGAAAAGGTGCATTAGGGTCACTTTAAAACAATTCCCCTAAGCTTTTGCCTGTCTTTTTGCAGGATGAGTTGTCCCACATCAACGCCAGGCTCAACATGGGAATTCTGGGCTGTACGTATCTCCTTTTTAAAATCTCTTTTTCAAATTTTTGTTCTTCACATCTCTCCGTGAAGAAAAGCATTTGATAATCACTTTTTGTGACCTGGAAGCCGTTTTGAATGTTTTGAATGACTTTTATCAAGTTCTGTTGAGTGGAAATGCAAAAACTAGCTCTGACTATGTTCTCTGGGCGTTCCTTCCTCCTCTCCCTTATTCCCACTCACCTTCCTTCACCAATCTCCGTCTGTCTCTTCCTTCCTCCTTTCCTCATCTACCTTCCTGTCCCTTTTTTAATCCTCCTGTTTCTGCTTCAATTATACTCCTCTCTTGTTTAGCTTCGAATGAAAAGTACATATCCAGTCATACCCATCTCTGTGCCTGTGTGTAGCATACGACCCCCAGCAGATCTTCAAGTGTAAGGGGACATTTGTTGGCCACCAGGGTCCCGTTTGGTGTCTGTGTGTGTACTCCACTGGAGACCTACTCTTCTCTGGATCCTCAGATAAGACTATCAAGGTAACATCAACACACACACACACACACAAAGGAAATGAAAGGCCGACATTAGCACTGCATAAAAAAAATTCATTCAAGTTTCATTTTTTTGATGCCCACTGTTGATTTGAGGGCCTTTAAACACAAGTATGTATAACTCAAGCTTCTCCAGAGTACCTGTAGTAACTCCCCCACACCAATGCAACCCCCGTATGGTCTTATTTTAGACACAGCACAATTTTTTAACACAGCCTTAACCCTCAGATAAAATCCGCCCACAATCTTGTTTTGTATTGACAATCTGGTATATCGATTTTTTTAAAGGCACAATGGCATAACAATTTCACTTAATTAGTTTTTTTTATGTTAATATGAGTTCTCCCAGCCTGCTTGTGGTCCCACAGGGGCTAGAAATAGTGATGGGTGTAAACAGAGCCCTGGGTTTCCTGCCTTAGAGAAAATTAAAGCTCAGATGGGCCGATCTGGAATCTTGCCCCTTATGAGGTCATACGGAGCAAGGTTACCTCCCCTTTCTCTACTTTGCCCGCCCAGTGAATTTGACCCATCCATAATAGAGAGCCATCATGGCTATCAAACGGGCAAAGTGGCAGTTTGTCAAGGCCACACCCCCACCCTCCACCAGCCTTGAGTTGTGATTTGAAATGGGGGAATGAATCAATGTTTCTAAGTTAGGGTGTTAATGAATTCCAGAGACGGGGAGCAGAGCGGCTGAATGGTCTGCTCCCCATGGTGGACGGGCGGAGGGGACAGAGAGGTGTATGGAGGAAGAGGATCTGACGGAGCGGGAGGGAGTGGTACGCTGGAGGAGATGAGACAAATATGACGGGGCAAGGGTTGTGGATGGCCTTGAATGCAAACAGGAGGAATTGGATACAGAACTGGACGGGGAGCCATTAGATCTGTTGGAAGAGTTATGTGGTTGATGGCCGGGGTTCGAGTTATGATGTGGGCAGCTGAATTCTGGACCAATTTATGTTTATGGAGGGATTTGTGAGCAAGACCAAAGAGGACGGAGTTGCAGGAATCCAGATGGGAAGTGACAAGACTGTGGACGAGGATGGCGGCTGTGTGGGGGGTAAGGGTGGGGCCGAGGCGATTGATGTTTTGTTGGTAATAGTAAGCAGACCGGGTCATGTTATTGATATGGGATTGAAAGCATAGTGTGCTGTCAAGGCTGACACCCAGACTCTTAACCTTAACCTAACCTAGAAAACCTACTCTGTTTTGAATGAAGTGGATTTGGTGCCAATGAGGAGAACTTTGGTTTAATTACTGTTTAATTTAAGGAACTTTTGGGTGAGCCAGTTTTTTTTTTCAGTTAACCTTCCTCTGGTGTTAGCTTTCTGCTGCCATCTGAAGTGTTAGCGGGTCATTTTGGACCCGTGTATTAAATTAGCCATAAAATACCCTAAAAAGAGTCTTTTATCATCCAATGTTTTCTTAACTCTTGTTTAGCTGGTTGGGCTCCCTTATCCATGAAAAGATTGGTATTAATA
>NC_048421.1:20166350-20190329 GCF_013103735.1 Etheostoma cragini
CAAATGTATGAAGTGCTTTTATGCATGTTAAAACTCAAAACGGGTCCGTCGGGACCCTAACACCATAGGAAGGATATGCAATCTGTAATGGAGGTGGCCGGGAGAGTGTGTCCCAGGACAGCGCCCTGGGGCACAGTAACGGACGAGGGAATGGATTTACAAGACTTGAGTTGAATGAACTGGGTGTAGCCAGAGAGGTAAGATATGATCCACTGTAACGGAGTGTGGGTGATGTGGATGGAAGATACCTATTGTGCAGGGTGGTGTGAGAGATGGTATCAAAGGCTGTACTCAGGTTGAGGAGGATTGGAATGGTGAGGAGTCCAGAATCATCTGCAATGAGGAGGTCATTGATGATGTTGACGAATGCTTTTTCAGTGCTATAGAGGGCGAAAACCGGACTAGAACTGTTCATACAGGTTGTTGTAGGACAGAAGAAAATGGAGTTGAGAGGCAACTGTTTTTTCAAGGATTTTGGAGATGAAGGGTAGATTGGATATATGACGGAAGTTGTTGAAGTTGGATGGGTCGGCGCCAGGTTTTTTCCAAATTTGAATGAAGGCAGCAAGGATGTAGGGACAGTTCCAGTGGTGAGAAAGGAGTGGACGATAGCAGAGATGAAGGGGACCAGGGAGGGAAGGCAAGCTTTAACAACTTGTGTGGGGAGGGGATCAAGTTGACAAGTAGATGGCTTGGATTTCTGGGTGAGTTCTGTGATTTCTGAGATAGCGGCGAGCTGAAAAGAGAAGAATGAGTGTTTCGATGGGGGAAAGTTGTCTGAGATGCTGAGGTGAGGGATTGATCCAAGATGCTGGTGGATGTTCTTGATTTTTTTTTGTGTGAAAAAGGACATAACCAAGTTGCAGACGGAGGTTGTATACAAGTGAGGGGTGAGAAAGCCCTGGGGTTGGGTCATATTGTTGAGTTGGGAGAATAGTGACTTGGGGTTTGTTGGCAGTGACTATACTGGAGTAGTAGTGGGTTTTGGTGCTAGCTATGGATTCCTCGTAACGTAGGATGTGGTTATTGTACATTTCTTTGTGAATAGTGAGACCAGTTTTTCTATGGAGATGTTCAAGTTGCCGACCTTTGGCTTTCATGAGACAAAGATCGGGGGTGAACCAAGGAACGGAGATGGAAAAAGAAACATATGTTTTTTAACGGTGAAAGAGAATTGATAATATCATGGAGTCCAGCGTTGTAACAAGAGACAAGATCATTGTGAGTGTCTGGGAGGCAGGAGGAGTGGATACTTGAAGTGAGTGTGGCGGGGCTGATATTCTTTATATTTTGAAATGAAATAAGGCATGGTATTTTTGAGATGGAGAGATTGAGTTTTACTGTAAATGAGGAGTAAGTGGTCAGTTATGGGGAGTTTATCCGATCATCCGATTAACGATCTAAGCGGCCGGCGTGAAGCGCATGGCACAGGTGGGTTTAGGGCGTTTCCAAATCCACTTTTGCTAGTTTGATGGGGGAATAAAGGGTCTGTGTGCCGGGCGCAGGGTTCAAGAGGGTTGTACTTCGTAAACCAATCAGTGTCCTCTCCCATTCCCTTTAAAAGCCAGGCATGTTTGTACCTTGGCACATTCCTATTATGATGGTATATTTGCACCGTAATATTTTTATTTGTAATCTTTTGCGTGTGTGCTGCTGCGCATCCCAGTGCGTGTTTAACAAGCATAGTGTGCACGCTCGCTGTGCATAAGCCTAGTTGCATTTTACTACTTCACTGTTAAATTAACAATTAAATACTGCGCCTTTAGACTGTAGACCAGGTTTTTGTTGGTCAATCCCACAAGATAGAAAAATGCCAAGAATTCACCTGAACACACCTCCCTGTAAGACCAGCACGGCCATGGGTGGAAAGTAGGCGCAGGTGCATTTGCTATTTAAACGACACAGGCGCCGGACGGTCTTAAAATATCAAAGACACTGCGACGGGTGCAAGATAGCGCCCTTAGTGGGCATGAACTGCCTTGTAAGAGGCCTTAAGATGCACACAAACAAAACCGGTAACCTGATACTTTGGCAGTATGTCTATCTGTCCTCTCTCTTGCCCTCAGGTATGGGACACGTGTACCACCTACAAGTGTCAGAAAACCCTGGAGGGTCATGATGGCATCGTACTAGCATTGTGCATTCAAGGGTAATCACATGCACATAAGCAACATACGCTTTGATCATAAGATACATGATGACTGGGAATGACCAGCCTTCTCCCCAAAGCATAGCTCATTGATTAGACCTTATTTTTTTTTGTCTCCATAGAAACAGGCTGTACAGTGGCTCTGCTGACTGCACCATCATTGTAAGTTACGTTCACTCTCGCATTGCTACCTCTTCTTAACAGCACACTTGCAATGTTTTTTAAGTTTAAATGTTGTTTTCAAATGCTATAATAGTTGTGTTTTTGTCTTTCTGTTGCGTGTCTTGCTGCTGTGCATCTTGCATAGGTGTGGGACATCCAGACCCTGCAGAAAGTCAATACAATCCGTGCCCATGACAACCCTGTATGTACCCTGGTCTCCTCCCACAACATGTTGTTCAGCGGCTCCCTCAAGGCCATTAAGGTTATTGTTTTTTATTATTTTCAAAGTTTCAGACACCACAGGCACAAATTTATTTTCCACAAAAGTCTGTTCAAGGATTATTTAAAGTGCTTTATCATATGAAAGTGCCCCAATTCTCTTCACAGCTGTAAAAAACAAGAACTAACATACAGAACAATTAAATTACAGATAAAACACTGAAAACAATGGACTGGAAAGTATACTGAGGCAGAAGAATGTAGGAAGTATACGCTAGTTTATACGGTAAAACAAGGTTTGAGAGGTATCAAGGTGCTAGCCCTTGTTGCGCCTTATAGGTGTCAGGGTGATTACTGTTTAATCAAATCGGGAGTGTTTGGGAGAGAGAAGAATTTATGGATAAAAGTCGCAGTATTAGATTAAGAGAAAATGTACGGATTCTGGCTTTATTACAGAGATGGTGAAAAGCTATCTTGACAGTAGACTTGATGTAGGATTCATGTCACAAGGAAGGTTCAAAAATGACATTTTACTCAGCTGTATTTTAATACATTTTAATCAGCTGTACATACACTGATTACCATCAGTGTATGTACAGCTGATAGGAGGGCCTAGGATGGAGCCAGATGTAACTAAGGAATATTCAGGCAGTAGTTCATTTAATAGTTACTATTAAAATGAAAATATTGTTAGTCACCTTGGTCAAAGCTGGTTTGAGCAGGTTACTGTACAAATAAGTGGTGAGTTGATTGGCTATAACTTTTTTTTCCAGCTGTTTTGACAGAAGGTTAGAAATTGGTCTGTAATTGCTGAGGATATTAGGAAGATGTTAAGATTTAACTTCTTTTAAATTATAAATTACAGTATCAACAAATTACAAGGAAATGTTTTTAAGTGACTTTTTGTTCTGACTCAAATAATGAGTACAAATGTGGCTCAGAGAGGAGGGGCAGACAGTAAGGAGCAATGGCTGCAGCCTTGTCTTTGTTACCATGGTTACAAGCTAGTGAGAAAAGGGAAGTGTGTGTGTGTGTGTGTGTGTGTGTGTGTGTGTGTGTGTGTGTGTGTGTGTGTGTGTGTGTGTGTGTGTGTGTGTGTGTGTGTGTGTGAGGTCATTTCTCTCACACAGGGACTTTCCTTTCTTAACCAACTCGAGTGCCTCCCCCTCCCGTCATCTAGCTTCTTTCTGCGCTCAGTGACATCATGCACTTCACTTTATTCACCACTGTGTGTGTGTGTGTGTGTGTGTGTGTGTGTGTGTGTGTGTGTGTGTGTGTGTGTGTGTGTGTGTGTGTGTAAAACGGCAGTCAAAGCTCATTGTTATTAACTCATATAATAACTAACACAATAAGCTAAACTGAACTTTCCCCAAGATCCCCAATAACTACAATAATATATTCTCTTGTGTAGTTTGAAGTTTTAGTTTTTATCATCTACATAAACATTATTTGTGTTTGTGTGTGTGTGTGTGTGTGTGTGTGTGTGTGTGTGCGCGTGTGTGTGTGTTTGTGTGTAGGTCTGGGACATTGTGGGTACGGAGCTGAAGCTGAAGAAGGAGCTGACTGGTCTGAATCACTGGGTTAGAGCACTGGTGGCTTCCCAGAACCACCTGTACAGCGGCTCATATCAGACCATCAAGGTAGGTGGAGGGGTGGGGAGACATAAGTAGTATACAAACACACAGTTTTCATTCATATTTTGATTGTCCAATCATGGCTTAGCAACTATAAGTAGGCACGGCAGGCCTGTCAAGCTTTGGATTTCGCCACAAGGGGCTGTTGTAAGAGTGAAACTTCATACATCAAGATTTGTGCCTTTGAGCAAAAGTGTAAGGAATGGAATACACCTTTAAAGTAAGCTTCAGACATTAGCATGTCTGGCCTACTACCTTTCAGTAGTAGGTGTTAAATGTGTTACATTTTGCCATTGATATCACTGTAAACCACATATGTGCTAAACGGGGACACCTATGTGTAGCAATAGTAACTAGTTAGGGAGGCGGGGCTTAGAGACTGGTCAATTGTAGTAAATAGCCTGTCATTTTTTTTTTTTATTAGACAACATAACTGTCAATTTTGTCATCGGAATCTTTCTCCTCGGAATGAGTTAGTCAAGTTTGAGTGTTTTTACTTTTCAGCAGAATAAAGACTTGGAAGTGTTGTGTTTGGCCGGTGCTACAGAGTTAACTGCCAGTGACAGATTTGTGGGGAATGGGGCTGATGGCTGGGGCTCATCTTGGAGTCAGAGCAACAACAGTGGAAAGAGTTGAGACTGGCCTATGGTTGTGTAGGGATGTACAAAGGTGTGTGTGTGTGTGTGTGTGTGTGTGTGTGTGTGTGTGTGTGTGTGTGTGTGTGTGTGTGTGTGTGTGTGTGTGTGTGTGTGTGTGTGTGTGTGTGTGTGTGTGTGTGTGTGTGTGTGTGTGTGTGTGTGTGTGTGTGTGTGTGTGTGTGTCTGAATGTGAGTCTCTATCTGATATATTTGTGTGTGTGTGTCTGAATGTGCGTGTGTCTGCGTCCTGCTGTCTTGCCGGAGTTGGGCACTAATCAATACCGAGAGATAAAGAGAAAGACAGAATAGAAAGCAAAGAGAGGAAACTGGTTGTGGGAATGAGGAATGTCTGTGGAAGAATAAAGAATGAGGAAAGAGAGATGAAAGGACAGATAAAGTAAACTGCGCCCCTTTTTATGATGCTTCTAAGCCGAGCAGTCTCTAACCAATACTTAGCTGGAGAAGTCGTTGAGAAAATGTTTTGCTGAAGAAATTGCTGTGACAAATGTTGCCAATATTCAGGGGAAATCTTTTGACACAGAGGAACTACTAAGCTCAGAAGCATTTAGTAATAAAACGGAGAGGTTGCATTTCCATCGTGTGCATTCTCCATACTCATTTCAATGAGACCAGAGGGGCCTTTCTTCACAGTAACAGAAAATTCAGAATCGTCCTACCAAGAAGCTGATCCTAGCTCAACCCTTTGAGTTTGTTTTTATATGAATCCAAAAACATACAGTATATGACTAAAAGAATTATAAATGACCCTGTCTGGTTGGGGTCATGATTTAATATTCTCTTAAACTTTTATTTCAGTTAATAAGTCAATCAAACAAAAAGACAATTATGATGATGTAACACAGAAATATTAGTTTTATGTACCCAACAATGAGTTGCATATCATAATTGTTTCATGTGATATTTAATAAAGCAGCTATAATCTATACTGTATATTGTTACTTACAGTGGATCTAATGAGTAATGTAAAAGGTGTCACTCATAAGGAGAAACACACAGAAATATAAACTTTGCAGTTCCCTCCGGCGTCTTTTTGGTTCACTATCACCGCTCTCAACACGTAGTTTCTGGCCCCAGCAGGCAGCAGTTTTAAGCCAGATACAGCTGCAGCCATGTAACGTTATGGTCACTGTAAGCTATGCACGGCGTGTGTAGCCGAGACAGATGACATATGAATATCATCTCTCGAATTCATTTTCTGGCCTCTATTCAGTGCCTCATCGGGATTGGCCATGAGTAGTGATTAAACTAGTTACCACTCCACACCGTGTTACCATGGAGATGGACAATGAAAACTTGCAGCTGTTGAACAACTCACTTTTTCCATTGCTGATAAAGTGTATGTGTGTTTTATGTTTTTTAATCTCTTCCAAAGATACTCACTCTCTCACATCCTCTTCACCATCCTCCATCCTTCTCTCTCTGTCTGTCAGATTTGGGACATCCGCTCTCTGGAGTGTGTTCACGTCCTGCAGACCAGTGGGGGCAGCGTCTACTCCATCGCCGTCACCAACCACCACATCGTCTGTGGCACCTATGAAAACCTCATCCATGTGAGGGAGATACACAACAACAAACACACACTGCTGCGTGTACACATAGGACCGGCTATACCTGCTTTTTTATTTGTATTTCCTTTATTCTACTCTAATAAGTATTCAGACTCTATAAAGATAGGGTTAAATTCACTCAAAACACATTAGCACCAGACTAAGATCTGATGTGGACCAAAAGCTATCTTGGACACAGACAAACTACTGGGGTGCCAGGGTTTTAACGGTGCTGAAGGTGATGATGAAAGGGGTTTGTGTCTTGTCTCTAGGTGTGGGACATTGAGTCTAAAGAGCAGGTGCGGACCCTGACAGGACATGTGGGGACAGTTTACGCTCTGGCTGTCATCTCCACCCCTGACCAGACCAAAGTGTTCAGCGCCTCCTACGACCGCTCGCTCAGGGTAAGAACACACCACGTGTCCATTTCTCTGCGTGTTGGTCTTGTGAGTGTGGAAAGACGGAGTACACTTTACTCTAATACACGCCGATGCAATTAATCACATTTTGGTTGCAATTGCAATTTTGATTTTGGCTCCTAACGATCCCATAAACCGATTATTTAGCAGATAACGTTTAGCAACTCTTATTTTAGCTTGTGTTCTGAATGAAAAAATAAGTTAAATTGGAGAAGTATAAAGGGAAATTTCCCTTTCATTGTTGATTTGTTTAATTTATTATTATTATGTTATTTCAAGTTCAATGAATGCAATGTCTTTGTAGAAGTCAATTAGTCATTGTTTCAAATAGTTCGGATTTCAATATTCCATCTCATCCATCTTCGTCTGCTTATCTGGTGTCGGGTCGCGGGGGGGGGCAGCAGCTCCAGCTTGATTTCAGTATTGACCAAAATAATTAGGATTAGGATTTTTTTTATAATCAAGCAGCCCTACTCTTACCGTACAGATCCACCTGGCCGTGTAACGCTTCTGTATCTCCACGCTCCACGTTAGTCCTAATAACGATGGACCGATTTAATTGGCCGATACGCGGCTGCTGCGTTCGCCGCTAGTTTTCTCCCGGCAGTATTTAGACAGGCGTCCACAGGGCGCTCTGTGTCGCCGGAGACGCTGCAGCCCCCCCACTGCTAGCACCATGGCAGTCGTAAATTACAAATTAAGCACTTTGTTTCAATGGCTACTTTTCAGGTTTATTATATTATTAAATTATTTAAATGTGTTAATAAAGGACATTTTGTGATGACCTGACTATATCGGTCTTACGTCAGCAAGCAACGCATCATCACGGCTGTGTTGGTGGTGCTGATGAAAGCCTTTTACCCGTGCACAGTTAACCATATGCAGTGCACCCATCCATAAGATGCACATTGCACACAGAATTTGGGTGATATGAATGTAAGAGGATTGCAGAAGTGACACTAATCTATGTTTTTGTTTATTATTTTTTATAGAAATGGCAGAGCAGATTTAAAAAACAAATCCAGTGTGGCAGAGTTTACGATTGAAAACTTGTTTGGGATTTGCATGTAAATGGCTTTTAGGACTTAGTTCTTATTATTATATTTCTTTGTGTATTTTTAAAATAATCCTAAATCCTTGATTAGTTGACTGGTAATCATCTAATGTCCTAATAATAATAATAATAATAATAATAGGGATAATGTACCACGAGACGCGTTCGTCCAATCAGATGCCAGTCAAGGGCGTGGAGCATCAGCCATGGATACATTACGCCAAAGTGGATCAGTACCGTTACTCTTACAATGCCGTGTGTGTATTTAAAGATACTAATATCATGGAAAACCATGTGTATCAACAAAAGGGTGGAAGTTGAGTTTTTGTGTGAGAAGTTTATTAAATATGATGAAACATAGTAAAAATGTGTTGTGTAGGTGTGGAGCATGGACAACATGATCTGTACCCAGACCCTGCTGAGACACCAGGGCAGCGTCACGGCTCTAGCCGTCTCCAGAGGGCGCCTCTTCTCCGGAGCTGTCGACAGCACCGTCAAGGTACCACCATCTCTCCCACCAGCTGCTCCAGCTGCTCTACAGCTGTATCCGTCTCCCTCTGTTCTGTTGCTCAGTCCACCCGGCAAAGATGCTGTCCTGTTGTCCATGCTGCAGGTTCTCCTTGGATTCTAACATCATTCATCACTGCAATGTTTTCTGCTTTATCCATCCAGTGTCCTTAATCTCAATCCCCCATCCAGTCCGTATTTTATTGGTTTAACCCGGGACAGACGCATCCAACTGAACCTTAGAGAAGTTGTAGAACAGCATCATAAAAAAGTGTCAGAATAAAAGCACTTTGAAATAAGTTCATATAACAGTGGATTGTAACTTTGTTGGGTCTTATAAAGTAATCTCTCTCTCTCTCTCTCTTTCTCAATTGAATTGAATTGAATTCAAAGAGGCTTTATTGGCACAAAAGTTTCAATAACAATTTTGCCGAAGCTTCAAAATGTGTCCAAATATGCAGACAGAACACACAAACAGTAATATGATCATTAACACAATATAAGATGAATTATAACCTTTCTCCCTCTCTCTCTCCCTCAGGTGTGGACGTGCTAAACCAACCGTTTGCTCTGCAGGAGTCTTTGTCAGTCAGAAGACAGACGATATGAACGGTAACCTTTCCACATGATTTTCCTCCTCCACACGTGTTTCTTTGACTGTGATTTAACGGCCGCGGACCAGTAATAACCACGAGCTTCACAATCGAGCTGCATCGGAAGCATTTGAGACTACGTGTTGCTTTTAAAACTTCAAACAAACCCTCCAACGCCTTGACCAGATCGTCCGGATTGAGGGTCAACCCGCGGTCACGCTCCTTAGTGACCTCTTCACCAGTGCATTACGGGGCAAAATAAGACAAGCCGCCTTACGGTTGCACCGCACGGTGCCAGAAACTAGCAGAGACTGGCTGCTGCAGCCCTGTAATCAGAGCAGTAGAGAGCGGTTTCACCCTGTGCTCCTCCCTGCAGACGCAGCGCCGTCCCTGGACGGAGGATGCCTGATGCATACTGTTCACACAAGTTAAGTTAAGGGCTGGTTTCACAAACATAGAGGGACACCGCACTCCTTCCAAAAGTTATGTATCCCACAATACATTACAACCAAAACAGGACATTTAAATTTGGACTATGTTATTTTCTGCAAACTAAGTAGTTTTATGGTAAAATGTATGCAAAGACTTCTGTTGATTTTCCCTGAAACATCAGAAAGTGAAAAAAGGGTAAAAACAGGCGTGTTGGGTGTTTTTGCAGTTCTTAATGAAGAAGTGAGTGAATCATGGTGACCACATAGTAACTAACCCCCCCCCCTCCTCTTTTTGTCCCTGTTTTAACCTGGCGGTCTTTATTCAGAACTTAAAGCTGGCGGAGGCAGTTTTCTGAAGAAGGCCAGACAAACACTAGAATAAATACAGCCCTCCGCCTGCAGCTCAGACACCAGGAGGAGTAGTTAGTGGGGGGGGATTTCTTGGGGGGGATCATCATTTCAGAACATGGTTCACTGTCCGTTTTGATTTTGTTTGTTATTATAAATGATTCTGATGAGAAAGGTTTAGCCCTGGGTCGTCTGCCTGATCAACAGCAGAGATGCATGAAGGTGAAATTTCCATCAACTTGCACAAATAAGAAAGAAATAATAAAACATAAAAGATCAAAGAAAGGGTACCCTGATACGTCAGCATCTGGCCAGGATGAACCCTGAAAATGTAGTACTTTCCCACTAGCTTGTGTATTGATAAGAACGAGGCTGAGAAGCGTTAAGAATGAACTAAAGACATTTCCAGTTCCTAGCAGACAATGTCCAGATGAAGTGGGTTTTGTCTCTTAAACAGTTTTTCCGCCCTCCTCGACCACTGTGGTTGTCACCCCGAAGTCTGTGAAACCAGCCTTTCATAAAACACTTTTTATTAAGTGAAGACTTTAAAGAGAATGACGGATCTATAGATTTCCTGAGTTTTATATTAGTGCCATGATAGAGCTGTATTCAGAGAGCCATTAACGGTTGTTCAGTTGTGTAAAATAAGAGTCCGAGCCTGGACATGTGCCCATGAGAATGACTCACACTGGCCTACATACAGAGAGGGGCAGGGAGAGAGGACGTGTGTGTGTGTGGGTTTGTGTCTGTGTGTGTCTGTGTGTGTGTGTGTGTGTTATCGTGTATATGTGTGTTTCAATGAGTGCCATATGTGTGGATGAAAAGTAAGGAAAGACTGTAATGATGTGTCTTTTTGTCCCCTCTTTCTGCCTCCCCCTCCTCCCCCCTCCTCCCTCTGATTTCTAACTCGGACTGGTTAGAATGAACATAACCACAGATTAATGCTGAATGTTGTTTATAAGTGTAACACTTGATGGACTGACAGTGAAGGCAGCTGATTGTTGTAATTAACCTTTTTTTGTCTTTTCTTCAACCAGAGTCCTTCTCCCCGATGCATTTATGTCCAATAGACTGATGTGAACAAATATCTTTGAATTTGTTCCAGTATTGGGGGGATAAAACGCCCTTCACCCGACTCCCGTTCCACACTCCACACATCGCTGTCTGCAGACAGGAAGTCACCTCGCGAGAACGATAATGTTGTCAGACACTTTTAGTAACAATCGGAGGTTGTCTGTCGTGAAACCAATCATTTTTAGTGGAAAAATACCAAGGGTGCACAATTGCTCCATTGGGTTACATTGCAGCCCGGTTACTGCGTTCTCGCTCAGTACTGGACCGATTTCAAAGATTTTTGTTCACATCAGTCTATGTGAGGAATGGGGAAATAGCCTAAGTTGAAAAACAAAAAACAAAAACAAAAGTACCCTTTAAACTCCCAGAGGCAAATGCATAGAAGGTGCCATTGAGCTAAAGTGAAGTCCTGCTTTCCTAAATGATGTTTCGGGACCCATATTGGGTTGACAGCGTATAAAACTGACTAACCGAGCCTGGGAGGGTAGTTTTAAGTCCATGAGATCATGTACATCCACACCAAATTTAGAAACGTGGGTTTAATTACGTTTTTACAGATGCTTAGCATTATGTTGCCTTCATTTCAGTGCACATCTGGCCACGACTACTTACTGTAGCCTTGTGAGAAAGGTAGTGGGGAAAGGGAGGAAGTGTCTTCACTGGTCCCGGTTTAAGTGATTCCTTGTATACTTGTAATCATGTAAGCCTGAGCTGATCATTGATCAATAAAACTGTTGTACACTTTGAGAGCTGTTGGTCTGTTTATGTCCATTATGAAACGGGCTTCTATCTGCGCTGATGCTGAATAGCATATGGAAATGCAAAGCATATATAAAATTATTTTTAGTTTTGTTACCTTGGAATTAGTTTAATAAAAAAATATTAAAAAACTCAAGGTTCTCCTACTAGCTTTTACAAGACTTTTAACTGCATCTAATGGCTGGAAGAAAAAAACCGCCACCACCTACAGTACAAAAACAAAGTTTCCAAAGTTGTGATGAAGACCACAAGATGTGTTGAAATCCCTTTAAAAAGCTAGTTAGTGGACCTTGAGTACAGTTTTTTTTTTTTTTTTGGTCCTGTTTCTCACAGTGCCCATCAAACGGCACACCTTGTGTACCGGATACCAAACCTTGTGTAACGGTAACGGTTTCTATTTTTAAAATTAATTTCTATTGACCAACAATTCAACAATTTGGTCAGTGAAGTCAGCGGTGTAATAGAGTGTGTAGGGAAGGGTTTTATTGTTTGTGTTATGTAAAATGTTCCGAAGAAATAAAATGTGAAGAGGATAAATCAGTTTACAACTGAAATTACTGTTTGTTATTGCAGAGAGAAAGTAGGCCACCGAAAAAAGGTACAGTTGGGTTTAAAAGTTAACTAACAAAACAGAGTATTCAACTTGATGTATTATACTAAAAAGTAACAAGTGAGTTCATTAAATGTTATTTTGTTTTTTCAGACCTTCGGCCTTGATAAAAAACTAAAAGCTTCCTATTTACTATAAAAACACGAGCGGAGCTGCAAAGATTAATCGATTAGTTTTCAACTATTAAATTACTTTGATAATCGGTTTGAGTCATTACTTTTGTAAAAAGTAAAAACTCTAATTTCATCTTCTGAATGTCAGTATTTTCTAATTTCTTCGCTCTTCTGTGACAGTAAACTGAATATCTGTGATTTGAGTGGATAAAACAAGACATTTCAGAATGTTATCGTGATCTTTAAAAAACACTGATCGACATTTTTCACCATTTGAGAGACCAAGCAGCTAATTAACCGAGAAAATGATCATCTGATCACTAGACAATGAAAATAATCGTTCGTTGCAGCCCTAAGCATCCAGCTCTCAGCAAGAAACTCACATATTGCATTACCCAAAATGTCGAACTTGTTCTTTAATCATGCACATTCTGCACATGTCCTAAGCGCTAACCGGCCAAATTAAGCGGAAACACCACTGAGAGTAACAGGGCAGTGAAGGGGCCATCTGGCGGCTGGACTGCAGTCATGTGCTGCCCCCTGGAGGACGACATCGCAACACAAAGACATGCTGACGACAGGACAGGCCGTTTCTTTAGAACATTTATTTATTCAGAGCAGATGGCCAATAGATGCAGTCACTGCAAGCACACCACTGTCCAGTCACTACAACACACACTCACTCACTCACTCACACACACACACAGGTTTCATACAGTCAATAGCAGAGCAACATGTAGCACACTCGGCCTCTCTCAAGCATTCACATACAGTCACTGCAATGCAGAGGAGACTCCAGTTCCGTGTGTGTTCAGATAAGCACAGGCGGAAAACCAAATGAAAACAGCTTGGCTTCTTCTGTTCGGAAAGGAAATGAACTGTAGTTTTGTTCCATAATATATTTGATCATCTGTGTTGTGGTTTTTTCTTCACCATTTGCAGTATTCCACTTTTGTAGCCTGAGCGCTATCCCCACATGCTCAAATGCACCTCAGAAGAATGCCCACAACATGAGAAATGACCAAAATGAGACCCAAGGAAGGAGGAGAAAAGGGTAAATGCTTTAGCAGTGTCCCTGCCCGATGTGAGTCCAGTGAAGCTGTGAGTCGGGCACTTTGAGACCAGAAGCCTACAAGATGCTAACGAGAGACTGCTGTAATGTCAACACAGTAAAAACGGACCTACTTGATGAAGTTGGTTCACTGCTGGCTACAAGTTAGCATCAAACACAATTAGGCTGTCAGTTAAATGGCGTTTTGAGCTAAAGTTAGCAATCAATCAATCATGGATAGCTAAAACATTTTGAAATTATTCCCATCTTCTGTTATTGTTTGTAATGAGAAAAGTTTGTTTTATGGATTTCACAAATTTCAGTATGACACGTTATGCCGTAAACCTTTTAAATCTGAGCATGCGCGACTCACATCTGCACTCGACTCACATCTGGTAGTGACAGGCAGGACAGGGCCGGCTTTAGAAAGCGGTGTGTGTGTAGAATAAGTCAGAAAACTAGAGTTAACCTTTGACCTCTGATCACAGGACGTTGCCATGGAGTCATGTGCTACAAAAACCATTCGGAAAACTTGCTTTTTCTGCTTGGAAATTCCACATAAACATCAGGGTGGAAAAGTCAGCCAGATGGGACCAGATGTTAGAAAATTCAAATATACACCAGCTGTGGTTTGATGTACAGCTGTACCAACCATCATAACTGACATTTTACTAATGAGTGTTCATTACAGGCATGTTTTTAGTAAATCCACATTCAAAAGTAGTCAAACATACACAGATTCACTTTCTTGCCGAGAGATCGATGTACGTTATGAGGGAGTGGTATTAATCTTCTCTAACTCGCAGCAAGAACGCAGAAAAGCCAACACATTTTCCAAATTGTTGTGCTGTTACTAGCTTTTACGTTCAAATAAAACAGATACATGTTGCATCTTCCTGCAAACACATTGTGTGAAATGGCCAAAATGTAGCTTTTTAAGTGGAATAAGTTATTTCCTAATTGTCCAATCAGATGAGAGAGACAAATTACATCAACTAACAAAGCAAAACAGAACAAGAGAGAGATCCTCATATATTTTACATACCCATCTACTGTTATGTAGTCAGACCAAAAACCACAAAGCAAGGCACATGTTTCAAAGAAAAAACAAAACAGAACATTGCATTTAAAATAATACAAAAGTACTAAAACGGAACAACAAGAATCGCTTGTATTATACACATCGCCACACACGTAGGCAGAGGAAAACATGAAAAATGAAAAACCACCAACCTGGAAATATCCCAACATGGCTACCTACAATGATTCATCAGCTCGGACCACTTAGGCATGGAGAAGCAAACTGACTCAACACTCAGATTAGATCTGTTAACTTTGAAAAATAGTCTTCAGGATGACACACACATCATAAATACACTTTTTTGTTGCAAATATCCATATATATAATCTCTATTTGATCATAATTTAAAAACCACAAGTATTCTCTGAATTCTTAGTCATTTATATAAGTAGCGCGGCTGCTATGGGACTGTGAAACCTGGATTTTCTTAATGGACCGAGGTGATGTGGAGCGTCGGAGCCCCGCAGCTCGCTGGACGCAGTTTCTGGTTGGCTTTGAGGAATTTAAAGGGGCACTCCACCAATTTCACACATGAAGCTAGGCTTACTAGTGCAGCTCAGCTTTTGAAAACAGCAGGTGCGGAGCCAGATGTTGTAAACTTTCAGTGGGGGGGGGCCTGGGGCATGCTCCATATACAGCAGCTGTATGCACATTCTATCAAGCCATTTGCCACATGCCAAGGAAAGTATCCTAGACAGCCAAGATCATGTTTTGTATCTATTGTTTTCCAACTGTCTTCATCATTCTGAAACCAGAACACAACAACTGTTGAGAAGCTCGACTTTTCACTTTTACCCCCTAAAAACACTGTATAAGGTTAATATTTTGGTTTGTATTTAAGTTACATAAAATGGGTAGGGCATAAACTGGCATTGCTAATCTTGAAACATTTTCACAGAATGAAGGGCTGATACAGGATCCCCAGAAGCCCTGGAAACAGCTGTTTAATGTCCTCTGAAGGGGAATGATGTCATAGTGATGTCATCAGAGTTATTTTAAAAATGAGATCCTGCTTTACAAACCGGCATCATGGAGTTTGTAATATATGGACTTTTAGCAGGCAGAAAGGATCTAATAAAAGACACTATTTAGATGCATTATGGGAAGTGTAGGATCCAGTTTTTCCATACCATACCATTAACAAGGCTGGAGTGGCCCTTTAAACGTTTCACTGAAACAAACCATCCCAAACAGCTTCACTCTGCTCCAACAGCACTTTTTTTTCTTTTTACCCCAATTTATGGCAACACTGTCTAGTAACTATGGTAATGACAATGAGGATGGGGAGGTTGATGATGTAGATTGTCATGGCAAAACAGGGTGGGTGTTTAAGAGAGTGTGGGATGAGAAAGCTGAAGATATAAAGAGAACAGTTATCCACTGAGGTGGCAGGAAGGGTTTCGCTCCTATTCTAAGCTTTTTATTTGCTGAAATAGTTTTTTAGGGATCCCATATGGGGATTCAGGACAGTTATTGATCCTAAATGCATGAATGAATACGGGGTCTTTAAAGTAGGGATGCACCAGTATTTGACCTTATTAACTGGATCTAGTATCAGCCAGATGTGACCAATCCACATTAAATAGTTATTTAATCAGTATAATTACACAAATTCAGTTAGCCAGTTCAGTTCTGCTGACTGACAGGCTGAGGGTTTTTGCACCATGTAAAAATCTATTCATATATGTAAAGATCCAGGATTTTTCAAGGAAGAAGAAATACCATATGTATAACTATGAATATGTATTCTTAAGATTTCTTTAACATGGTAAATTACATTTTCTGTGGGAAAAATTAGACTCAAAACTATTCAAATGAGAGTATTTAAAGTCTTAAAATGTAAATTTTGGATCAAAGAGGGCACTAATACTAGATGGGAGATCCGTTCCAGCAGCTACCCTGAGTGAAGGTTGCACGGATGCATGCCCAGTGCCCGAGGGCCAGTACCCAGCTGGACTGTATGCCCCTACTTCTAACCCACCCCCCCATATAGCCCGAACAGAATGGCCACATTTTCAGACACTGAATAGAATAGACTGGGAGGCTGACAGTCTCCTTAGATTGAATCGTTGAATGTTTGACTATTTGGGGTCACCCCTACCATATAAAGATATGAATATATATATATTCAAGATACATGCGCTGATCATATCATGCAACTTCTGAATTAAGGCGCTGGCACATTTCTTGGTCTAATTCAGGCGCTGTGCATTCCTACTTCAAAGTGTTTGAAAATGAATGAATGTTCATGGATTTCAATCCAAATCAAAAGGTTAGCGTGTTCTGAATGTGGGGAACATCTGATGCTTGTTGCTTCAGAGCTGTGTTTTCTTCTGAGATAGCAGCAACCTGACCTTTGACCCATCCTGCTGAAAGCTGGCCAACTCTCCTACCTACCTCCTACTTTACCTTGATAAAACTTTTGGAAATCCTTCTCCACAACTTAAAAGCCAACGCCATCCCCAAGACCTAACCTGCTGTCAGACAATCTTCCCACCCCCCACCCCCCTTCTTGTTTGAATTCATATTGTGCAGGCTCCCAGTGTGTGTGTGTGTGTGTGTGTGTGTGTGTGTGTGTGTGCAAGCTGGCTGCATGGGTCATTGTGCTTCTCCTGTTGGTGTGTGTGTCTGTGTTAGGGGGTGATGATGAGGATGAAGTGTATGAATGCAGCCCGGACAGAAAACTGAATTTGATCCTGAAATTCCGATAATCCACAAAAGTTTGCATGCACATATCTACCACACTGTGTCTATTGCTCACACACACACACACACACACAAACACACACACGCATGCACACGCGCACACACACACACACACACAGACACACACACACACACACACACACACACACACACGCACACAGACACACTCTTCAGGAGCTGAATAGTCTCATTTTGGTCACAGATAAAAACCTTTTCATGTAGTCCTTTACACCGTCACAACACCAGAGGTCACCATTCCACACAGAACCAAGACATCAAACCAAAGAGCTAGAGATTCATATTTATCGGTATATTATATATTACTGTGCTAATGCAGGACTTTTTCAGTAGATATAAACTCTCCATGCTTAGAATGTACACATACCATACTATGATTCGTAACCCAGTTGGTTTTTTCAATCGGTATTACTTTAGTTTATTTGTTCTAGAGTCCGTGTGGAGTTCTGAAAAACGACCCACGTTTTGATTGCAGTCTCTTCCGTTTTGTTGCATTTCTTCATCTTTCCAGCTTTAGATTTATTCTTTATTTTCTCTACACACCATCAGTCGTTTTTGGTCCTTTTTTTTACCCTCTCTCTTTTGGTGTCTCTCTCTTTATCCGTTCTTCATTCTTGCACCCTCTCTGCCACACGTCTGTCCAGGCCTGTGGCGCTCCTCCGTCATTGTTTTCATCATCGGCGACAGGCGTAGAAAGGACGAGGAAGAGGAGGAGAGAAAAGAGCTTTTCCGGAGCAGCGACGGACAACAGGACGAGAGAGATAGACGATGAGCGCGAGCAGAGAGAGAAGAATGAAAAAAAGGAGAGAGAGTTTGAGAGGCATATTGCCCATTGTGCCATCTGAGTCACTCCTGATGCAGCGTTGCCATGGAGACACGCTGACTGGTTACTCCAACATGGCGTCTAGCTGGTCGGCCAAGTCATCGAACATGCTGCCGATGTCGTCGAGGATGCTAACCGTGGTCTTCTGCTCATCCACAGAGCTAAAGGCGCATGTACACACACACACGCACGCACACACACACACACACACACACACACACACACACACACACACACACACAAAGAAAAAAGTGCAACATTGAATCAACATAGGGAATAATAGAAGAAACCTACAGACTGCTGAAGCTGATGGGAACACAATTAGTTCAGTCATAAACCTAAGTAATAAACATAAGTATTGGACGAATACACATTTTGACCAAAGTGTTTAGAATTTGGATATGTGAACTGTGTGTGTTTCTGTGAGTATAGATGTGTGTGTGTGTTTGTGTGTGTGTCTGCGCTCCTTACTCTTCCTGCCGCAGTATCTTGTCCTCCACGGCCTGCAGAGCGGCGGCCAGCGACGCACTTGTCTCCTCCAGCTTCTGATGCACCAACAAATCTACACCGAATTCCGGTGTCGTAGCGGCCGGCACCGTGACCCCGCCTCCCGCCATCCCAGTGTCCACCGACACCCCACCGATGGAGGAGCGAGGGGGCTTGACGGGTGGCGGGGTCGGGCTGGGAGTGGCGGGAGTCTGGGGCGTCTGTGGTGTAGTGGGGGTCTGCGGGGTGTGAGGGCTCTGCGGAGACGGGCTCAGCGGTTTGGGGTTTGGGGGGCTGGGGATGTTGGAAGGGGGGAAGCAGGGGGGTGAGCTGGTCTGTCGGGCCACCGCATGGTGCTGCTTGACCTGGGCAGAGGCCGGGTTAGGGGAGGAGGGGCTGGTCATGGAGTGGATGAGCTTGGCCGGTTTGGGTGCCGTGGGTGGGGGCGCAGGTTTAGGCGACACAGGTGGAGGGATCTTCTTTCCGTCCACTACAGAAATAGAGATATAGAAAAAAGAGCAGGGTTGGATCACTGATACATTACCTCTTGGGACAGCAATTGGCAGCCACTTCTGGCACTTTCCATATGCTACTGAGTTATATAGATATTGTTTTCTTGGGTTTTTCTGGGTGTTTCTTGTAATTTTGTTTATTTAGATTGTTATTATTACTTTATTTTCCTGTGTCATCAAATGTTGTAATATTGTCTGTCTTAATGTTGTTTTGGACCCCAGGAAGACTAGCTGGTCGTCTAGGCCTCAGCTAATGGGGACCCTTATGATAAACTGCCAATGTGGCCAGAGGACATGAGGACTTGTCATTCGACCCCATTGGCAGGTTTAAGCATACCGACCCGAACCTTTCTGACGTTGGAATCGAGGTCCCTGTGTTACATTCAGTAGCCGAAGTTGTGTCTCGACCCTATTTATGACACCAAGATGTGGATTTTTACTACAAAGCACAAATTTTCAAATAATGACCCCAACCTCACCCCAATCTGACAGAAACCCCACAATCATACGCTGTGAGTACCTGGGCTTCCAGGCGTCCCCGGGCCAGGCAGGGGGACTCTCTTGTTGGACATTGGCTGTGGGGGGGACTGTTGGCCACCCTGTCTCTTTATCTGTGCCACCACAGGTTTTGGGGAGACTGGAGGCTTTGGTTTTCTCACAGGGACTGCTTCATTGGCCACTGGAGCGCCTTGGTCCACACTGTCCCTGCGGGGCGTTGCAGTCACTTGAGGTTGAGGTTGAGGTTGAGGTTGCGGCTGCTCTGTCACGCCAGCGTCAGATGCCGGGCGGCGTTTCACTGTGGCCGTGCCGTTCTGGTAGGGTACTGGCTGCGTTGTGTTGGGCTGCCCGGCCACAACAGGCTCTCCGTTAGCAGCCAGGTCTGCGTAGCCTTCAGGCTCCTTGTCACGGCTCTTGGGCCTCCGTTTGACAGTGGACGACTCCTGGAGGGTGAAGTCGGAGCCGTTGGGGTGGGGCTTGGAGCTGCGGGGCCGTCGCTTTAAGGTCGCCGTGGCCTCAACCCTGGAGATGTCCTCCTGCGTGTAATCCCCATCTCCCTGGGGACCCTCGCCGTCTCCCTGCAGACAAACACAAAATACACACTAACGGAAAATTCATACATTCGTGACAAGAGGTAATTTTTGCACAAACAGTCAAAAACATTGACAAAGATCAACTGATAACACAAATAAAGGCTACAGAACACAGAAGCTCCACTATACATTAAAGAACACTTGATTTTAGCACATTACATTACAGTACATAAATGATATATAGATATAATATATAGATAGAAAGATTAAATGGATAGATACAGTAGATATACTAGCTTGATAGCTAAATAGATTGCCCCCTGGTGGTTGGCTGCAGTATAGGTCATAAATACCGTAGGACATGGGCCAAACAAAAAAGTATAAGTCCAATCAATTTTTGGTGGTGGATGGTTTCTGTCATATGAGCTACTACTTATCACACTGTTGTTTGTTGAAGTGTTGTTTTTTTTCTGATAAGTTTGGTTTTCCTTAGTTATGTGATGCTATAAAGAACATCCTGATTGACAGCTGTGATTGTCTTACGAATGGTCGGGCAGGTGTATGGGCGGGGCTACGAGAGCCCTGCTCCACCGGTATACGGGATATTTTGCCTTCACTTTTTTTACAGTGCCTCCCACTGTAAAAAAAGTGAAGGCAAAATATCCCGCAGAGACACGTTTGCACACTGATGTCTTAAATGATGTCCCCGAAAGGAAACTTTTATCAAAAAATATAAGTTTCTCTGTTTGTTCATATATCTTCAATTTTACTGCTGACCAGCACAGATACAGTAACAGATCAATATTTGGCGCCTTTGTATTGACACAGTATTGCCACTGAAAATATTGCAATACTATGCTGTATCGATTTTTCCCCCACCCCTAATAGATAGATAAATAGATAGATAGCTAGATGGATAGATAGATAGATAGATAGATAGACAAACACATATAGATAGCTACCTGTCCTTCTCCTTCTCCTCGTCCTTGGCGGCGGATGGTCAGGCTTCCCTCATCTGCAAACGGAAGGTTCTCTGACGAACTGCCTCCCGAGCTGGGGTGAGGGGAGGACGGAGGGTTTGGGGAGGAGGAGTTTACAGGGGGAGGGGAGGTCTCAGGCTGGACGGAGGGAGAGGGTGGAGCAGAGGGAGTTGGTTGTTCACGCCTGGCAGCTGCCACCAGCTCGCTGACAGGGCCACTAATGGTCCGCCGACGGTTCACCACTTCACCGTCCAGACCAATGGCATCGCGTGTTTTCCCCACCTGGCAAACACACAACCACACAGTTGGTTGATCAGGCTTTAGTTCATCAGAACAGAGGACAGAACAGATACAGCGTATTCACATTCACACAGGTACAGAGCCTGCAGGTGCAATGGAATTTTTCTGCTTTGCTCCAAGTTTTACAGAAAAATAGAAAAAGAAATAGAAAAAATACAATGACAATATAAGGCTACATAAATATAAAAAACATTTTATATAAGTAGAAAAACATTATAAAGACAAAAAACTGTAAGTTGAAATGGTAAATTCACTGTATAAAAACTCCATGTAAATATAGATACTATTGATACTATAGGTCATGAGATCTTTCACATTAAAAAACATAATATTGCACTTGTGAATATCTACTTTATACATTAACTACATATACAAATGTGTGTATTTTACGTTTTAGAGAAACAGTAGTGTCTGTACCTGCAGGAAATTCCTCTGCAGCGCCATGCCTTTGGCTCCACCTCCTATGGAAGACATCTCTAACATGGCGGCGATGCTTCTCACGCTACCCACGCTGCTCGTCTCCACGGCGACCGTCTCCACACACACCCCCAGGTCGCTGGCCCGTCGCTGTTGGTGATAAGGCACGTCCAGCATCCCCCCTGTGGTGGTGAGCGTGTGCGGCAGTGTGTTGGCGTCCGTCAGGTTGGAGTTGGAGGTGGAGATGTTGGAGCTAGAGCGTTTGGGTGGCGGCGGGGGCGGGCCTTTCTTCTTCTGACGCAGAGCAAAGGACTGCGTCAGGGTGCGGCTGGCGTTCTTGTCCTGGTTGCGGACCGAGTGGCTGCGGCTGACGCGGTGGGTCACCGTGGCGTATTTAACGCCGTCCTTTCTGACGGCAGCAGAGCCCTGACCTCCCGCCACCTCTGCTTCCCCCTCTCCACCTCCCTCTCTCTCTCCAACTCCACCTGCTCTCTCGTCACACTCCCCATCTGAGACGGCGTTCCGGTTGAGGCTGTGGGAGCGTTTCTTCTGCAGGGCAGAAGGCTCTTCTCCGTCTCCATCAGCCAGCTCCGCCTCTGGCGGGAGGCAGAGCAGCGGCACCTGTGGCTGCTGGTTCTCCCTAACCTCCACCGCCTGCATCTGTGGATGGTGCTGAGGTTGGACCTGAGGCTGCTGTTGCTGGGGTTGCTGGGGCGGGAGCTGGGCACACGGAGGTCCGTGTTGGGTTGGAGACTGAGGGGGGTGGGAGCGCGGCGACTGAGGCCTCTCCCCCTGGATGAACTGCGGGGGCGGCTTGTGTTTGGCCTGCGGGGATGCTGTGCTCTGGATGGAGGAGGTGGAGGAGGAAGATGAGGTTCTAGTCTTGGTAGGGGTGTGAGGTGGCGTGTAAGGGGGCGCAGGCTGGGAGTGGGAGTGACGGTGTTTGCCTTGGGAGGAGGTGCTGCCTCTGTGGGAGGAGCTGCTTCCCTGGCTGCTCTGCTGCCTCATAGTCCGCGCCTCTTTCTTAGGTGGCCCGGCACCTCCTCCCCCTCCTCCCCCTCCTCCCCCTCCTCCCCCTCCTCCCCCTCCTCCCCCTCCTCCCCCTCCTCCCCCTCCTCCCCCTCCTGTCATCACCTCATCATGGTCTTTGCTGCGGGTTCGCTGAGCTTTGACCTCCTGTCCTGGCTGGATCAGGGCACTCTGCAGCTCGGAGCTCAACTCGCTGTCCTGGAAAGTGCTCATCTTTGGAGACATGAGCTCTGAGAAAAAAAGACAAAAAAAACAGCTTTAGAAATAATGAATTAGATCGGGGGGGTGAAACTCAATTTCAGTAGGGGCTGCACTCAGAAAAGAGAATGAGGAGATTTAAGGGCCAGATATGTATAGTTTATCGTAGAGATGTTCTGATACCATTTTGTTCTTCCCGATACCGATTCCGATACCTGAACTTGTGTGTCATAGCTTTTATTATGTTTTAACAGCTGTGTACTGCTCTCCCTGTGTGGATGTGATGGGATTTCTATCATTGTTGTGCGACCTGGCTCGGGTTAAACTCGGAACGTCCTTTTATTATCCAGTTTGACAGTCAATCATAATTGAAAAAGAACATACATAAACTAAGTTACATGGTATCGTATCGGATAACAGCTCTGCAGGCCGTATCGGAGGCTTTTACGATACTGATATCGGTATCAGAACATCTCTAGTTTATTGATGTGTTTTAATGAAGAGAAAAGTAAAAGATCTTTGACTTCATTATTGCATGTCTCATATAGTCTCTGTATGAGAGTTCTTTAGCCATTATAGAAAAAAAACAACGATTACAATTTTAGAAGTAGACTCACAACAACCTGTATCACAGCCTGAATATGTGGAGTCTCTGGTTGGGTGGAACTCTCAAAGTCAGCAAATGTGTCAAATTGTTCTCTGTGTGTCACATAACTGCACATTGAAAAAACATTTTGCAGTGTGATTTGATTTGAACTAGGCGGGCCAAAATCTGTCGTGAACCTAAATTCATATGCAGGCCGGATCAAAAATTTGCAAAGGCCCAGATTTGGCCCGCTGGTCTTGAGTTTGACACGTGAATTTGATTAAAATGAATATTAAAATGAATATTAATCCCGACAGGACAGGAGGTCATGACTGTACTGTTACTGTTGGTCGTCAGACACCGCCTACCATGAGCCTGGGTCTGTCCGAGGTTTCTGCCTTAAACGAAGTTTTTCCTCGCCACTGTTGCACTGTTGCTTGCTCTGGAGGAAACTACTAGAACTGTTGGGTCCTTGTAAATTAT
>NC_048421.1:20192929-20195429 GCF_013103735.1 Etheostoma cragini
TATGCAGACATGAGAGTGGTATCAATCTCTTCATCTTCGACAAGACAGTGAAAAGTGTAGAATCCACTCCGCCTTTTAAATATTTGAGTCAATTTCATTCACATGTTTAAAATACTCATCATATATTAGGGCTGCACAATCAATCGCAATTTTGTTGACATCGCAAAATGGATTAGTGCAATATCCAAATATATAATATATAATACTTTAGCAAACTTTGTGTCAAACCATTCTGAATGAAGTGCTGTGGTGCTGCAGAGACGTCGCGGCCTACAAATCGTATCCTACAGACTAGATAAAAAAACGTTTTTGAATTTTTGAATTTTAATATATTTCAATGAAAATGAGAATAATACAAAAAATTATCATTCCTTCCAATATCATGGTTCATATCGCAATCCCAATATTAGTCACAATAATTGCAATTAGACTTTGTCATATCGAGCAGCCCTAATAGGAATGACAGTGATATTTTTTTGAGAACTATAATGTGCAGTTTTTGGACCCAGAAATCCTATATATCTTTTAACAGGGGTCAAAGAAAAACGCAGAGATGTGAGAGGTGAAAGGTTGGGCAGGAGGCAGGGAAAGTACTGAGCGCCATAAATGGGCTCAGTTGAGATTGTTTAAAGGGAATGGTATACATGCATCTTAAAAACATCAAGGACAAATCAAAGGTGTGCAGACTTGTTTCCATTGGGGTCCTTGGAAGTGCCTGGCACCTCTCTGGGGGTCAGGGGTCAGGGGTCAGTTGCCTTACCTCCGGGGTCATTCGGCTAATGGTGGGCAAGTCATACCCGGTGCCCAGGAAGTTTGGAGCGTAGACCTGCAGCTGAAAGTCGCTCAGCCATTGGACAACGGCCTCTGAGCTCTACGGGAGAGAAGACAGGGGGCATGCTGTCACTAGCTCCGGGTCTGCTTCTTCAACAGCCACTTTTTCTCAGCAGGGCCAAGTGGGGCCAAACAGGGACCACAATTTAGATAAACATTAGCAAGGGACCGTTAACCGGTATATCTTAACAATATCACAAATACACATTCTAATACATTTATGGATCATTATAATGATGCTGATAGGGGTGTCACGATTCTCCAAATCCAATATTTGATTTGACTTGACGATAATGATTTGATTCAATTTTCGATTGAAAGTTTAAATAGGGAAGGCGAAGCCACAATAAGAGCCATCAGATGGGTAAATCGCAACAATAGTTAGAGTTTCTCAGAGTGCAATAGAACGTACGAGCCCTTATGCTCTACCTTCGTTGTTTGTTTCCATAACTCACTCACAGGGATAGCAAAATGTTGCCACTTTTCTGTTGTTTCTCCGTCATCTCCAACTTTAGTAGAGGCCATGGTGTCTGAAAAATTCAGAATGCTACCAGTAAGCTAACAACACCCTTTGTATTTAGCTGCATGCAACTAGCCGGTAAGCTACACTGTATCTATAACTGCAAGTAGGCGAGGTGAAGAGAGAAAGAAATACTGGGGAAATTGCTGATCCTGTCAAACTTGTGACACCACTGAATGCTGCTAAAGTCAATGAAGTAGCCCTGCTTGGCCCTGCAGTGAAAACCAGGCTAAAGTTAGGAGGGAGAAAGGCCCTGCCTCCAGTTCCTCATATGGTACAGCAGGAGATGCAGATAAGCAACAGCAGGCAATCTGCGTGATTGTGACAACGACAAAATAGAAATAATGCTGTTTATTTTGCTCTCAAAGGGAAGAAAACACTGTACTACTGAAAATGTACTGCGTGTCGTACAGTATAAGCGCACACACTCTATCTACGGTGATTTCCTGTTCATTAGAGTCTTTCTAAAATGTTCAGCCAGCGGAGGCAGGACTAACAACAAAAGCTCTGCTGTTGATTGCTAAAATTTAAGATGAATGTTCTAAAAAGTTAATTTATAAGTTAAATATATAGCTGCTATATTTTCAACGCCTGGTAAGTTGCAACAGCTAGTTCTAGTAGTTGATTTGCTGCGATGTCCAGCTGCTGGTCGACAGCAGGGAACGGAGCTACAGGGCTTAGTGGAACTGGACAGCCGCTGCAGGACTTCGTCCCACGCACTCCGCTTCTCTTTAAAGTCCCACATCCCTTCTGTCTCTCTCTCCATTCTGCCTGTTTCTTCTTCTTCTTTTCTTTTCTTCTTAATTTTTTCCCCATGACCCTCCTTCCTCCATACAGTCCCTCAAAGCTGATTGGTTTTCCCTCCCATCTTTCATCCTCTTTACCCTTCCAAGGCAGAGAAACAACCGACACTCATGGGTGCTGAGGAATAAGGACTCTAGATAACAGATGGCCATGAGAACATGGCTAACGTGGCAGCACACGCACACTTACACACACACACACACACACACACACACACACACACACACATACTCTAGGGCAGTGATACACACACAGACACAACCACCACAGCCACCTGCTATTTATATATGCTCAATTGTTTATCAAGCCTTCAAATTTTTAAACAGGACGAATGAACTTCAGTGT
>NC_048421.1:20197204-20212985 GCF_013103735.1 Etheostoma cragini
TAGATAGTTTTTTAAAATGATATCAGATTAGTAAACATAATGTGCCTTTGGAACAGTGGATGAATGGTTGCTGATAATGGACAATGTAGATATTCAATTCAATTCAATTCAATTCAATTTTATTTATAGTATCAATTCATAACAAGAGTTATCTCAAGACACTATACAGATAGACCACACTCCATAATTTACAAGGACCCAACAGTTCTAGTAGTTTCCTCCAGAGCAATATTGCATGAAAGATCAGCCCCCCCACTCAGATCAGCTGGTATTCTGTTTACAATGGAGTGGTATGGAAATCTGTAAGTGGACTCATGAACTCAGCTATGGTCTCAATACATTCTGCGTCCCCAGGTGTGGGGTAACTATCCATACCATGAATAACTAGTGACTCCCCGATTTTAACTTATTAATGTTTAAAACCAGTTCTCAAAGTTTCCTAAAAGTTTTTGTCGCTAACATGTTAAGCTGGATCTGTTTCTTCAAGCTGCACATAGACGAAAAATGCCCAGGGGTCTTTCTTGTGGCTGTTTTATTTTAGAAACATATCTGACTCTAGCTGCTAAATGCTCTACTACGTTTCACAGCTAGTCACTAACTTGGCGTGTCTGCTGTTCGATGCTGAACAGGTAGGGTACAGTGGGTTTATCAGAGGTGTATCACTGGAAACAGCTTCCTGCTGCTGGAAACGGGGTTGGTAAGAGCAGTGAGAGGGAATCTAAACAGTTGTTGTTTTCATCAAAACCATGAGCCAAACGATGCTTACAAGGCTCCGTGGAGCTGAGAGGACCTGCAGAGATGCGGAATAATTCTCTGAAGGTTGGTCACTACGAGTGAGCCCTTTAACATTACACCTAATCATTTGATCCATTGTTAGTGCAAAGATATTGATTCGTGCAGCTTTCATGATTTACTCTTCAAGGAAAGTTTGGTGCATTAAAGTTCCATTAAAATGTTCTTAAGTCATTGTATTGAAAGTGACTAACTTGTTATACTTCTAAAACCCATTGAACTGTTTGTCTGTGACATGCTAAAACATAGTGTAACCCCTATTTTTCACTGGGCGCTTCGGAGATGCGTTATGGGCACGTCACAAGCCCCTCAAGAAATCGCCTCCATTCAAGTCCTTACTTGATTTTCAACCAGCCGCTCTGCGTGAAGCCCCTCTGCGTGAAGCGGCTCACTGCTCCGCTAAAGAACAACACCCCTCCCCCCGTAATATGACATTTTGACATCTTTTTTATAAGGATAACACCAGAAAAGAGAAGGCATGGCGTTAAGAGAAGAGGGGGGTTGGGTTCTTTTTTTGCTACACATTAAGAAACAAAAAAATGCCTATTCTAAAACCTTATCTCCAATAAGATTGATCTCTGTAGGAAAGTCTATCTGTTTGCTGACTAAGGCTACATTAATCACATTTAAACCTCGGTTTGGAGCACTGTGATCCGAATCTGACAGGCGCTGATGAGGAGTGAATGGAGTGGGACTCAGAGAAGACAGATGCTACCAGTCAGGCTGGGTCTAGTTCTGCGTGTGGATGTTTTAGCAGGTTTAAAAATGTATCACTTTCAGTTTATTAACATGACGCTTGCTGAAAATGTATGTACTGCACATTTGCGTTATTTTATGAGTAACTAACCACCTTGAGTGAAAGCTTCAGACTAACAGCCAAAACACACGTGAAACAGTTGCGTAACATAGATCCGTTCCCGATACCACGCCTGGCTGCAAATTTTTTTGGGTTGCACAATGGTAGGGGAAGACTTATGAATATTCATCAGGAAACTCATGCCTGAATGGCAATTACTCGTTGCCTGCTCTGGTTGAGTTGGTTTGGTTTAAGCAATAGGAGTGGAATTGGTTATGGGTAGGGTAAGAATGTCAGGGTGAGCCAATTAGGGATCGGGATTAGTCTACCCCTAGCATCCTGCAAAAAAAAAGAAAAAGGAAACTCCACGCCTAACAATCCTTCTCTTCTCGGCTCTCACTCTCTCCAATAGAAAGAGACAAGATACGTTGAGGAACTGTGGTAATTGTAGCCTAAATGTGTGTGTGTGTGTGTGTGTGTGTGTGTGCGTGCATGCGTGTGTGTGCGTGTGTGTGCGCGTGCGTGCGTGTCACTCTCTCTGTCTGTCAGTAGGTCTCCCCCACGCATTTCATTGGGAGAAGTCAAGACAGCCAAAATCACAATTTTTGCATTAGTCTGAAGTGGGCGGGTCTCAATTGGAAAAACGTGATGCAATGTACTTCTGTCCACCAATCAGGATTTAGCAACATCTGAGTAAAAATGCTATGACAGTTTTAGGGTAGTTTGTTGTCAAGCTGTCAAATCAAATCTGACCAAAACAGAAGCATGATGAAGCACATAAACTGAGTTTAAAGTGTTAAAATCTCTATAAATAAAAATATAGGAGTGTTTTAAAAATGAAGTTAAATTGAATTGAATTGAATTTTAACCTTTAATTTTGATTGTTGGTTATTAAGTCGTGAATAGTTTATGTTACACAGAAATAGTTAAGTCCCACTACATTCACTTAATACTCAAAGACAAGCGTAAAACAATTCTATTTAAGGGAAAGTCTATAATCAGCAAAGTGAAATATAATCAGCAAAATGTAATTAACGTGTTAGGGATGATACCCAACACAAAAGTTGGGAGCCAATGGAGTCAATACATTGCATTTTAAAGGTTAAAGTGTGTTTTTAGATGTAAAATATTGTTTTAAAAAGAAACTGCAGCTGCCAGGTAAATTTGGGGAATAAGTACAATATTTAAAAGTCTAAAGTAGCATAAAGTGTAAATACATAGGTATTTACAAGTAAAGGTAACTTAATATTGTACATTAGAACAGTGCTTTTGTAAATGTACTTAATTACTTTCCACCAGTAATTATTATTATTAGCAACTATATATGAAGATATGTTGAAATGAATGTTTTCCTGTACATACATTTTGTGACATTGTTTTTTCAGCGGTATATAAAGTTTTCTAAATTCTTAATTTCCCTGCTGCTTTCATTTACACACTGCCAATCATTTTCTCTTTGATCTGCGTTATTTCATGTTTCCTTTGGTTATGACACTGCACCTCTTAGACATAAATGAACTAACAAAACAAAGCAGTTTATATACACCAATTTGTCTGTGTGTGTGTGTGTGTGTGTGTGTGTGTGTGTGTGTGTGTGTGCGTGTCATTGTACCTTCACCCCTTCAGCCTGTGCATGGAGTATGTGTGCACTGCCGGCACTCTGACCGCTGCCCGACGACCTCACACTGGTCACACTGCCAGAACTACCCACACTGCTGCGGTCCCCACCTGCAACACACACACACACACACACACACACACACACACACACACACACACACACACACACACAAATCGGTGTATTTGAACTGCTTTGTTTACATGCATTTACACACACATGCAACCACCCAAACAATTTGTATAGATTTTGTACATACAAATGCACACATGCAACAAACAGATGGATGCATATATATTCACGTATGCATGCATGCACGCACGTACGCACGCACGGACGCGCGCACACACACACACACACACACACACACACACACACACACACACACACACACAGACACACAAGCACGCGCACACACAAACACAATGAGTGGTTTAGCTGATATCCAAACCAACATGGCAACAGGTGTGACTCTCCATTGAAATGCACTAGGCAGCATGTGTTTGAATGGACAGAACAGACGGAAAGACAGACAGGGTGACGGGCGCCTGAGCGACAAATACAGAAGTGGAGTAAACAAGACACACCTTTCGCTTTTGTACACACAATTCTTTTCACTCACTCTTCCACTCTCTCTCTGTCCTAAGTTTTTTTCTTCTCTCTCACATGAAGATGTCCCCATACATCCAGTTGGAAAGACACACAGACTGTAGACCGATGCAGATGGCTGCAGTCCTACACATGAGGCCGCTGAGTTAAACTAAGCTTCAGACGGAGGGATAAGCAGGACATGAGGACTGTCAGGAGCAGGTCAAAGAGTATCTGAAAGCCTTCAAACATTGATTTCTTAGCGCAAAGAAATTGATGTGTGGACAGGTTCTGCTCTTTGGGACGTTTACCAACACCATAGACACTTGCAAGGCCCTGCCAGGCAGAAAAGCCTCTTTTTTTAAAAACGGATGTCAGATACTGTTTGAGCCCTGGATAAAGTTTAAAGGAGACAGGGGTTGAGGCCTCAGCGCAACGCGGCTTAGTTACCTGCCACGGGCTTGCGCAGTACCCAGATCTCTTCGTTGGAGCCTCCATGGGGCCCACGGGATGTGGTAGGAGAGCTGTGAGGACTTGCCTCTGAGCCGCGACAACCTTTAACACAGAACACCACTGTTAGCCGCTAACCGACCCTAAGCTGGCCTTCGAAGCATTGCTACCCTTTTGCTATCGAATGTTAGCATTTAAAGCAGCAACTATTGAATGCTTTTGTCAACTTTAGGGCAAAAAGCTGAAAGCAACACCAACAAATTCTTACTAGATATGGCTAACATGTTAGCATACAGTTACCTATTTACATTTTGACAAACTTAGCACTACTTTAAAGTTTCTGTGTTTCTCCTCATCTGGTGAATGTAAGTCCAATATGAACTCTCCTTTTAGCTCTGCTTTGGTCACCGCCATCTCTTGAGACCAATATGTAACTTTTTTAACTGATAAATGCTCCACTATGTTGCTATACTTGTCCGCTGCTCTTTGGTACTTTGTAAAACCAAAACAACTAGCTTTGAAAAGCTCCATATAGCTGAGGGGAATTGCAAAGCATAACTGATTGATAATTCTCTGTGGGTTAATCATTACAAGCATCCCCTCTTACATTACACGCAGTCATTTGATCTGTGTTCAAATAAAAATATTTGTTAGTGCAGCTTTAATATAAGGCTGAAAAATAGGGTTTTTAGGTTTTGTCACATAATAGCCACTTTAAATCTAACAAGTTGATTTTACTTAAAAAAATCAAGGTAACCGGTAGCCTTGAAAAAACGAAGTAAATATAATCATGTAATATATATATTATTCTTAAGTTACGATTGATTCAAAATAGTGCTGTCAGTTAAATGCTTTTTAAAGGGCATTAACCCTAACCCATTTTTACGGCGTCAATTTTTATCATCGCAAGATTAACGTTCATTTTGGCCTAGCAAACTTTGTAATTTTTTCACATGCTGTTGCAACAACTAGTAACGTTAGAAAAAGTACACCACACCGGGTCTAGCTAGACCGGAAACAAAACAACAGGCACACCACAACACGCCGTTTGGACTTGCGGGCCGGCCAAAGAGTAGTAACGTTACGTTTTGAGCGGATGGCGAGCGTGAGATGATGAAATGGACGCCAAGAAGATTCTGAATGGAAAGTTTCCGTTTTAAAAGTTGCCAAATGTTCCATTGACAAGACCAAAGTGATCTGTGTGTTTTGTTGTTCAACACGTCCAGTTTAAAATACCACTGGATGGCCAAGCATACAGCTGATCCTAATTCTCTGCTCCCCCTTGTCACAGTATGTTTTTCACCCTTTTATTGATGGACAGTGTTACACTGTGAGAGAGATTATTTGCTCCAAGCGAGAATGTTACGTGTGAAATTGAACACTACAATGTTGTTTTCAATTAAAAAAAGCATTTGCACAAAGCGAGCCGATCCACTTTTCCATGTTGATAATGGGATAAAAAAAATCAAGTGACATTTAGAATATATAAAAATTTGACATGGATTAATTGCAAGTTTACTATGACATTACTTGATTAATCGCGATTAAACATTTGAATTGTTTGACAGCACTAATTTAAATGTACTTGTAAAGTTTACCTGTTGCAAGTTGTTGCAACTTAAAAATGGCAAGTGAAATGAAATAAACCTATTCTTTCTAAATACCTCTGTTCTGGTAATACAAGGTTTATAAGATGTTATCCTTCACTGCTACAATCATTCAAAATGTGAAGTATGCTACATAAAGACAGTATTTGTCATTTACAAATACACTAAGCAAACTACCTCACTTCACTAACGACTGATACTGCAAACTACTTTTGCTAATTGCAGATGTTGCAATGATAATGGGTAACATGGGATTAATAAAATAAATTCCCACTTATCTGCGAAAAAAGACAAACTACAGAGGCGCCAGTAGGAAAACAGGGTGATGGGGTAAAGGAATTGCGGGAAAGGGAGCTGTTTTTTTAAAATGGATATATAAGATTCACACTCACTGACACATTCTCACATACATGCTCACACACGCACACACATACACAGAAAAATACAGCATATATATATATATATGAAAACATTTATATACCCATAGTACATAAATAAATCCATAACATGAATATCTCTGTATATGCACATATATATATGCCATAATGTATGTACACATACATATATAATGCATCCATATGTGTGTGATTACATATGTAAGCCTTCAGAATGGGGCTGTTGTAGTGCATTTGGAGAGTGTCATAAACCATTAAAACCATCTTAGTAAGGGTTTACAAATGGTTTATATTTGTGACCAACAGTGCTCAAGAGAAACACATACAATAAAAAGTTTCATTTGCTTTCATGTAATGCTGCAGCTCCTTCTTGTGACCATTATGCATCCCTCCAAGTGAACTCAAACAAAGAACTGACAAGTGTTTTCGTAAGCCTTTGATTTGACTTAAATCCTTTGTGAGTTGACACTAATTTTGCTGTTTTTACCCAGCATGTGATCAAGAAAAATTTTCTGACCTGATGCAGTTATAGGTAAAGGCATTATATTTTACTTACTGCATGGAAGAAAATTTGCCTAAAGGGATTTATTATCCTGGAGGAAACAAAATGGTGTCAAGTGAAGGCTCCTATTCATAGAACATAAAAGTTTACAGACAGGGGATACCTTACCTGCAAAACATCCTGGGTGCCATTTTCTAACAATGTATTTGGGTCTCTTACATAACACTTTTACTTGACATTTTTGATTTGCAAATCTCTGCATGTAATACATAATTTCAGCATGCACTTTTACTACCTTGTGTTCATGAAACCAAGAATGGCAGTATAAAAAGACTGTTCAAAATAAATAGGCATTATTCCAGCTGTGTATTTCTTATTGACTATTATAGCTCAAAAAAATCTAATCTATTGAAGCAACATCTCCAACTAAACCTCTGACAAATGTAACTGTCAATAAAGCAACAACTCTAATCCTTCCAGAAAACAAATGTCTAATTTTACTCAAAGTACTGACGACAATTCCGGTAAAACTTCTTCAAACTATTAAATGAAACTGTGTTCAAATTCAGAACAGTTGCTTAACTTATTCACCCATCCAAAGCCTGGTTTGATTTTTTTCTTTAAACCCTTCACCACCGTCACACACACTCTTACACACACATTGAGGGTACAAGTGCAAGGTGGGTAGAAGTGGAGTTAAAATGATCAGACGTGACAATAACACGCAGGACGAGGCAGGTCATAACAGCACACACACCAACAGTACTACACAGTCTGGTCAGGAGAGGGTTATGTGCGATGTGTGTGTGTTTAAGAAACTAGCAGGGTTGTCTTATTGGCTGGGACAGTCGTGATATAAGGGGGTAGAGGAAAGAACGAAGAGGAAGGAAGGAAGGGAATAAAGAACTTAAATAACAAGGCAAGACATTCAAATGAAGCACAAACCAACTCAGGTGAATAGAGGTCTGTGGTAAAATGGTGAGCTTTCCTCCCACCATACATCTTCACAACAAGTTCTTCTGTGGTGTGAATCAAAACGTCAGCAGCATTACAACCATGTTTAAAAAAAAAAATAACTCACTTAGCATTAACTTTTCAACTGTTTTTCAGTGTTCTCCTTTCCTACGGAGCTGTTTTTGCACAGTTTCACTCCCAGCGCGTTAAAACTGACACTTGGTCAGGTGCCTCTAACATTAGTCTTGCATTGCCAGACCTTCCACCACAGCACTGTGGATGAGGGTCTGGCTATAAAAATGTGCTCTGGTTCATTGTTATTTCTTTAAACCAATCACAATCGTCTAAGCGCCGGACACAATGACGGTGCCGCTGCAAAATTGCCTCGGGAAGGAACTAGTTTTGGTGGAACATGTGTACATGACAAAAGTAGTTTGAATTGTGCGAGGGAAAACTCAGATTGGACAGCTAGCTGTCTGGATTTACCCTGCAGAGGTCTGAGAAAAATAACTTGACGTCAAATTGACATCAATACCAACACAAAGAAAAGGGAAGGTGAAAGCTGGCCCAAATGAGGAACATCCGGCGGAATTTCCCACGGCACCTGAACAATCCCGTAAATGAAACGTCGTCAATATAGACTAAGCTACTTTATCATTAGTTACTGGTGCAAAAAGACTCCTTAAGTGTCTTTATCAGGACCCTTAGCCTCACTACAGACAGTCTGATAATCTTTGGGTACGTCCCCAGTCCTTCAGTTGCATCCACGTTTCCTTCACTTGCCTTCCTCTCTCGCGTCTTAGTCCGTCCCACTGAGTAAGCATGGGAGAGACGCAAGAAAATAATGCAAGGAGAGAGGAAACGAGACAATGTGTTTTAGAGAGATGAGACATCCTTTCCTCAGAAACGTCATGTGAATTTGTCAGCTTTATGGGCGGAGTTAGCGTCTCTTTCAGAAGCATGGCTTCCCGAAAACGCAGCTCTCGTGTATCCTCGCTCATAGCTCCACAGGGCAAGAAGAAGAGCTTTGAGACTGCCTTTATGAATGCGGACCAGCACTACGTCCGGTTCAAGCGAGGAGTGTGAGGATATATTGAATAAGAGACCTTGGATCCGCCAACTGATACTACTCGCTAACGTTGTTAGACGTCATACTACGTAGCGGTCGAGCTGCTGCTGCTATGCCCAGTGCGTCCCATTCAGACGCTGAAGGGTTCCCTTTGCATTGGTATCTGACGCTGGGAGCCACTGACCAGGCGTCAGAATTTGACAAGTTGGGAGTGAAACGGGTTGGTTTTCTTACCGACAGAAATGTCCATTTATCACGCTCAAGTTTCTACAATGTTGGTGCAATAGTGGCTTAAAAACATTAGACCCCTGTCTAAAAGCTGACTCTTTACTCAGTAATGGAGATGACAACAGCAACAACAGAAAAAGAAAAGTTATACAGTATGAACAACACATAAAATTACATAAATAATGACCCATAATGGAAAACTTCAATGGATGCCTTCTCAGAACATTTAAAACATCAGACGAATCACAAATACTGTCTAGTTTGTGTATGAGCAGAGGAAAACATCCCTTGAAGCTTTAACAATAATCATAATAATAATCATAATAATACAAATAATAATAACCATAATCATAATCATAATACAAATAATAAAAAAGGGGGCGTGTACCTGGGGCAGTGGGTGTGTCTCCCTGTGGGGTTGTCACGGGCGACTTGCTATAGCCAAAGGAAGTGAAAAGTGGAAGCAGTGGCTGATGGGAATGTGGTGGAGGAGGAGGCGGTGGAGGCAGGATATGGATCTGATGGAACGTGGTGTCGTTGCCGTTGACTACCGCGTTGGCAGGGGCAACCGTCGCCGGAGGAACCAGCGGTATCTTTTGAAACTGTTGAGTGCAAATGACTGTGCTGGCCAAACCTAGATAACAGCCACCGCGACGACAAACACGGACACATACACAACCAGCCAACAGTGAGCCACCGCCACGTAACAAACAGACGACAAAACAGAGAATTACACGTGAGAAAGAAAGAAGGGGGGGAAAAAAGGAAAAATTAAAAACAAAGGCTGAAGTGACAAGATTAAACAAAGAAATTATAGGGGGTGATGGACATGGCTGATGTTAAAGAGCCACTGACTGGACAAACAAATGTGGGCATTGTTAAAATGAAACATACGGAGAGGTTCACAGGCAGGTGATGGATGGTGAAAGAGGGGATGGACCCAGGGACTGATAACTATCAGCTGCTTTACTCTCTTAACATGTGTCTTTCAGCTACTAGTATACAACAATACAGACATGTAACACTTGCCAAGTATATCCAGCAGTGTTTATTGCTTTGCACAACTGTTACAAATTGATATTAAAATGTCCTCTGTAAGAACATGCGAGCATTGTGACTTATGAAATTGTTAATAAAAGTGGATGTATTGCATTCTACAGCACTAAATTGGTAATTTGACATGAACTAGTGCACTCTGCAAACTAGCTAGCTAGCTAGCCGTTGTGTTTATAACTTGAATGACTGTTTACCGTATAATGTTTTGTCTAGTATTGTGTCTAAGCTGAACCTGGTGAGTAAAGCCAAGTGCATACTATATTCTATTCCTATCTGACAAATATACTGTAGTGCTGCAGGAATGTTTCCTAAAAACAAAAAATTGATAGCATTATTGCACTTGGGGTTTTCTCATCAAGAAGTAAATGTTTGTTGTTTTAATGGGTTTTTGTTAGATGCCTCAGATAAGGTCTTAACTTATTCTCACGTTTTGTTCTACAACATTAAATATGTCAGGACCTTTCAATGGAATTCCATTGCTAGGCAACAGCCTGGCCCCTTGCCAACTTCCTGTCAGTTGATTCCATTAACATACACTGAAACAGGAAATCAACTTGGTTCCATTTAGAATGTACGTGAAAAATGTGGTTGCTAACAAGTGGCAACATGAGACTTTAGAGGTTGTCAGGGACATTAAACGTCATACGGCAGACACGCAAAATCCAATTATAAGTGGTGCCGTGCCGTTGAAGTCTGTTCTGATCGATATACTAGGCATAATCTGTTCCATGAAGTTAAGGCTAGGTTAACATACTTGCTTTTACCCTTGTACTAAAATTGATGAACAAAGTATCGATCGATCGACACATGTTAGTAGAGCCTACCGTTGTCCTCAGACAATGACTTTGTAAATTTTTTACTTTAGTTTGGTTCCACTATTACTTTGCCAATAAGTGGTACTGTGCCAAAAGTATTAGTGAAATAATTGTTAGATGCTCATTGTGCATGATTTGGGCATCAGACAACTTGTAACATCCTGAATAGTCCAATACTATATATATATATATATATATATATATATATTTATATATACACACCTCACTACTAGGACCTAGTTTAGATAGCTACTGAAGTAGATAACTGCCTTGATAACTATCCACAGGCAAACTGCTAGAGTCATTGTCTTTCAATTGGTCCCTGATTTAGACAGTAACTGTCCCTTTCTTATTGAGGTCACTTTGATTTTTTTTTCCTTCTTTAAATATTTTCTCTCTTCTTCATCTACTTGATGTTCTAATTGGCTATTGTTGTTGGTTGAAAATAAATGTTTAATGAATGTTGAATCGCTGTTAAAGGAAAAAGAAGGAAATGAGAGGAGCAGTACATGTACAAGAAACTGATGGGGGAAGAATGGTGGGAAGAAAGAATGATTAAAAATTGATGAAAAACAGTTGAGTAAATTAAACCCCTTGCTAAAACAGCTGCTATAGCCCTAAGTGTGTGTGTGTGTGTGTGTGTGTGTGTGTGTGTCTGTGTGAGACTGTGCCTGGCAGTGATTTGTCAGTATGGCTGTGCAAGTTGAATGGGATAGCTCCAGCTGTTCTGTACTGAAACCACAGCTGCTATATAACGCACTGTTAGTGAGGACAGATGCAGCCACAGTGGCATTTTCCTAACTTGGAACAGGTTCCATAGTGGTAAAGAAACCATCCAGCAAATACAAAGAATGATGTGACTATGTGACAGAAGAGAGATCATGTGAAAGAGGCGTGAAGGTGAGACTTTTGTGATTACAGGGGTGAAGCAGACATCAACGGAGGGACAGGAATACAGACTGAGACAAGTAGGACATTATACTACAGAGAGACAGACGGATGGACAGACAGAGATACCAGACCTACAGAGGGACACCAATACACAGTTAAAAACATCTGAGCCTCTTTTGGAGAGCGTAGTGACACTTTGGGATGACGAGATAGATGTGATTGTGTTCTGTAGATCTCACCAAGCTCATCAGAGGTGATATAAATGGAGAAAGGAGGTTAGAGTAGTTTTGGGTAGATTGATACATTAGCTGGTCAGCTTGTCTGTTAAGTAATGAAAACACAGAGATGACACCAAAACGAGACCTTTAACCCCGGGCACATCTTTTATTTGATCAGCAAACATCAAATGGCTCCTCATGTAATCTTAAAACGAGATGTATCGCTGTGAGTTTACATGATGAACAATTTGATGATCAGTTCAAAATGTTTTGGATTTATACTTGTTTGCTTTCATGCTACGTTAGATGAAAAGATTGATACGACTCTCACGTCTGTACGGTAAATACAGTGCTAGCGGTTAGCTTAGCATAGCTGAAACACTTAAAACAGGTGGAGTTATCTCGGATACACTAGAGGTGAAATGAATTATAATTAATATCACAGCAAGAATATCTTCAACAGGAGGTCCAGGAACCCTAGGGGGTCTTCAGAGTCAATGCAGGGGGGCATTCAAAAAAAAAATCTTAACATGAATCCAACATATTATTAGCAAATGTAAATCCCCACTGCTCACTGACCATTAGGTATGGTAGTCACTAAGACCATCCACAGATCCAGTTAATCCTAAGGATTCACTGTGCCACATGTATGTTTAACATTGAAAATTCATTTCTAAAATCATGCCAATTATTGGTTATTTTAATAGCTCAGTATGCTATGCGCTAAAAAGTGAATATATAAAGGCTTAAAGCCGCCCTACATGTTATTGCAAGCCTAGTTTAATATGCAACTTAATTTTATACAATATGTAGTAGGGGGTCCCTGCTCCGTTCCTCTTTCAGTTAAAGTATCCTTAGTTTAAAAAACGTTGAAGACCTCTGGTGTATAAGAGTATAGTGGCTGGCTATAAAAACGCAAATGACCCCTATCTACTGTAGAGCCAGTGTTTGATTGGTCCGTTCTGGGCTACTGTAGAAACATGAAGCTGCCACAAGTCGGCCTCTGTGGAAGAAAATCATCTCCGCATGTAGATACAAACCACTTTGTAAATTAACGAATACCCACTGATTCTTAGTTTCAGGTGATTATACAACGGAGAAAACATACTTATTAATATTATACTGTATGTCTGCAGAATATTCTATTCTATATTCCATTTCTGCTAATAAATCCCCCCACACATTGGTGAATGGATACATTATGCATGTGAAGACCATGTATCAGGTTTTTAACGACTCTAGGCCAGAAAACAAAGAACCGTATTTCCCAAAATATTGCACTATTACCATCCAGCAGGTCAGCAAGGAGAACCCATTGAACACATTATCAGCTTGTACATGCGGAGCATTTTTGTGTCTGTGTTCTCATTACTTAACAGATATTTTCATCATCAGGCTGAACTCCTAAAAACATTGTGTTTTCATTCAGGTAGAGTTGTAGTACAGTTCGGTTCATTCATGGCAACATTTGTCTTGGTTTACATCTCAAGCATGCAAGGATGGCAGCACGCCGCCTCACAACTGTCTTCTCTCCCAGGGAGATGAGCTGTTTTCCTTATTATTTCAGGGAAAGATAACTAATGTTGAACTAATGTGTGAGGTTAAGTGCCTTTCTCTGGGGTTTATGGGAGAGACTAGAGCATTATTCATTCACTTAGCTTCACTTTTCTTCTTCATCTTCTTCTTTTTCTATGTTTCTCCAAGTTCTTCTTCTTCTGTGTTTAGCCCAAATATGTGAAATGTATTGCTATGACGCTCAGCTCGGTCCCGATTTGAATTAACTCCAGCATCAACCCCCCCCCCCCCACACACACACACACACACACACACATAGGAGGGCACACACACACCTGTGCGCTTGCTGATGACTTCAACCATGGTGGAAGGGAAGTAGCCCACCCGGTCATTTCCTGTACGGTTGTCATGAATACAGCCTTTCCAGCGTCCATCAGGGTGCTGCTCCAGAACCTGCCAGGGGGCCATGTTTAACGACAACAAGATTACGTTTGATTGTGCATCTCAACTGTGTCTGCTGGTTTAATTACAGTATTAAAATCTATTTTAGCATTACTGAAAAGCCTTCAAAGAACCAGCTCTTTTGAAGTAAAACTACTTTTTTTCATATACAAATACAAAATTGCACTAAGAGCTGTCTAAAAATTCCAGACAACCGCAACTTGTTCATTCAAACCCTGAGGGAGGAGGACTAGGCACTGCTTGGCTTCCTTTGTACAGTAATACCCAGAGGCTGCATGAATACACATACATATTCATGAGTGGTGGATGGACTGCCGTTTCTGCAAAACATATTTGTATTTGTAAATGAGGGAAGCTGAAAAATCCCTCCTTCTTGAATATTCATGAGTAGTCTCACCGAACAAGGAGTAAGCTTTTTCAAACTACCGGCTAATATTTAATATTTAATATCCAAGCAGGATGGTTGTCATGGCTGCACAATATAAGGAAATATCTAATTTTGATAATTTGGACTGATATTGTGATTGCAACAGGATTCAATATTGTAAGGAATGATCCTTTTTGTATTATGTATTCATTTAGAATACAAAATACTTAAACGATTAAGCAGTTTCTGACTATTCAACTAATTATATCAGCTACGTATGTTAGTGTGTATGTGTTTGTGTGTGTGTGTACCGTAATGACATCTCCTGCTTTGATGTTTAGGCTGGTCAGGTCATAGTTGTTGCAGTAATCCTTCAGAGCCCGAACCTGGAGGGCCGCGGATGCATCTGAGCAGCAGGGAGAGAGCCAGTGAATCATTCTGTACATTACAGTACATGTGCATACATAGCAGTACATGTAACAGCGTTACCTCTTCATATTATCTTCCACACCAAAATCATGTACACATTTCTTCTTTTCTCTGTTTTCGGAGCATCAGTTAAAGGAATAGTTTGATGTTTTTGAAAATCCAATCACCCCCATCCATCAATCCATCCATCCAAACACCCACCCACCCACTCATTCATCCATCCATCCATCCATCCATCCATCCATCCATCCATCCAGGCACCCACCCACCCATCCATCCATCCAAACAGGCACCCACCCATCCATCCATCCATCCAAACAGGCACCCACCCATCCATCCACCCATCCATCCATCCACTCATCCATCCAAACACCCACCCACCCATACATCCATCCAAACACCCACCCATCCATTCATCCAAATCCCCACCCACCCATCCATCCATCCATCCACCCATCCATCCATCTATCCATCCATCCATCCATCCATCCATCATCTATCCATCCATCCATCCATCCATCCACCCATCCACCCATCTATCCATCCATCCATCCACCCACCCATCCACCCACCCACCTACCCATCCATCCACCCATCCTACCCCTCAGCAGTTGTTTGATCTCTCGGCTGGCCTGGGTTGCAGTGAACTGGTAGACGATGTCGAGTGCAGTCTGGCTGTAGGTGTTTCTCACTGTGGCGTTGATACCACTCTGCAGAAGAGGAAAGTAGATGGATTTGGTATGTTGACTTTTTAATGTTGTTGTTTGTATGTTTTATGCAAAAAGACAAAACTATAAATTTGTTGTTGTTGTTAAAGGGACAGTTGACCCCAAAATCTACACACATGTTTTTTTCTCTTACCTGTAGTGCGGTTTAACTTAGTTTTGGTGTGAGTTGCGCGGTGGTGCATTTATCACGGCTGTAGAGCTGTCTGCCTTCTTACTAATATAATAGAACTACAGTGGTGTGAAAAAGTGTTTGCCCCCTTCCTCATTTCCTGTTCCTTTGCATGTTTGTCACACTTAAGTG
>NC_048421.1:20218085-20241245 GCF_013103735.1 Etheostoma cragini
AAGCCCGTTGTCACATTAATATGTTATGTAATGAGATGGATGGAGTTGACTGTATATCTATTGCAACCAGCTGAGTTTTGCCAGTTTTTCTCCCTAATTATTTAGGGGGTTGTATCAATTCTGATTCCCGTCGAGATCTGTTCCCCCCTACCTTTACCTAAAAAACATTTCAGTAATGGAATAATACAATTACATAAAAAGCCTTGAAACGACCCAAATAGTACTGTTAATCAACTAAAAGTGTTTAATCAGCTAATCGTTTGAGCTGGACTTGTATGCCTATTTATTGTTGGGTATTTTCATTTATAAGAAAAACTTCATATTTCATAAACTACATGCGTTTTGTGTGTAAAAATCTTAATTTGTAAAGTAACTCAAGCTGTCAGATGACTGTAGTGGAGTAAAGAGTACAATTTATCTCTGAAATCTAGTGCAGAAGTAGAAAGTGTCATGAAAAGCAAAAACTCAAGTCATGTACAAGTACCTCAAATTTGTATTTAAGTACAGTACTTGAGTAAATGTGCATAGTTACAATAATGACTATGCACAATAAGAAATAAAGAAATAAGAAAATAAGAAAATTGCATAATAAGAAATACATTCACAATAACAGTAAAACTGCTTTCTAAGAGTAATCTTTTTCCACCAAATCACACACAGCAGGGCATTTCTAAGTTTATTTTTATACATAGAAAATGACATAGAGGAATCCATGAAATGTTCCTTGTCCTTCCACAAAATAACTAACTTAACCCTTGTGTTGTTTTCCCGTCAAAATGGAAGAATCCGCTGATGCTTTTTATTGATGTTTTTAGCTTTTTCTTACGTTTTTGTCATTTTTTGCAACTTTTTTGATGCTTTTTTCAATGTTTGTTACTTTTTTGACGTTTTCAACAATACGTGCGACTACTATATATATTTTATATATATTTATAGTTATCGTTGGAATTTATGGTCAATAAAACCTAATTTATAGGAAATTATACCTAATGTTGCATGGAAGCATGAAATTAGTAATTATTTACACTAAAATTAAAGGAAAGTCTGTTGATGGATAATCACAGACTGGAATATGTCAACTTTTACTCAATACAATTTCTAAACCACTTCAATTTTTTTTTTTCAAATAAAATTGAATAAGACGCCCCAAAATGAATGAAAGTAGAGATTTGTTCTTGCCAAAGAGCGATGGGTGGAATCAATCATGTTATTTTGGGGAATTAAGAAGAACATTAATATAGGAAAAGGGGTAAGTTTGACCCGAGGACAACTTGAGGGTTAATAATACGAGTAATTTGATAGAGAGCTGTTTCATTATTGTAAAACACGGTGATACCTGGTTGTCATAGTTACACGCTTTTTCATCAGGTAGAAGTAAGAGTCTGGCAGCCAGCAGGTAGTCCGCTCTCACCAAAGGAGTCTCAACGCCGGTCTCAAGTTTTCGCCGCATGCCGAGGTGTTTTTTTCCCTCCCGCTGCGACACCTCCCCCCCCCGGACCGTCTGAGGACCGGAGCAGTATGTATGAACGTAGCCTTAAAGAAAATCCATCCCTGTAGGCCCGGCAACTATCCCTGCATAATGCCCTTATGCCCAAGGAGCACGGCGACAATAAGTGAAAGGACGAGCTTGGTTAAAGCGGTAAAAGACTAAGAGGGATCATGCCCCACCAGAGGGATCCGTTCATTGTGCTTTCTAATGCACATTAAAAATGGAACAAATTAGGAGAAAAAATGGATGGAGACAAAAATTGGATTCCCCCTGCTCAGATAATAACACTGTCTCGCCATACTTGGTAAAGCAAAATGCCTTTAAAATCTTGTCTGTGTCTTAGTGGATGTTAAATGATTCATGTTTTCAATCTGTGGTCTGTTTCAGATTTGTAATATTTGATTTTTTTGCCTTTTATGCACACAGGGAGCACCCTATATAAATCATGGTTATTTCATCAAAGAGAAGCGGTGGCTCTTCAGTGTTGGAGCCTGTGGGTGCTGAGCGTCGCTCTCCTCCAGGGTATGTCAGCTGCTGTAGTCTGATATATTTCATTGTTGCTTTGGGAAGCCTGCAGCAGCACTGCAGTGTTTCCCCTGATAGTTTTTTTTCTTAACTGGAACAGCCTCTGTATTTACATCATCTTTCCTACGTAGTCTTTTTTTTAAACATTTTGACACAGGAAAAATGGGCACTATGTACTGTACATGGCAGGGACCATTGCATTCAGTAGGTAAGAACAAGACACAAGTGATGAACGTCAGAGTAAAATTAAAGGCAACCTGATTCCAGATCCAGGGCTGTAGTCCGTGTCTATTGTCTCGGACTTGTCTCAGACTCGTTGGTATTTGGACTTGAAATTGTCTCAGGCTCGGTCATTGGACTCGCCAAATATTCTAGACTAAATTCTAGAGTCCGGCACTATAAACCTTTTTTGTAAAGTAACTTGCTTTTTTTAAACGAATCATTGATGAAGTGTGCTTGTTCAGGAAACAGGTATTAGTGTAATGTAAAATCCATCTAGAACGGACATTGGTCCTTGGTATACGCCTGGCTGCATCATACACCTCAATCAACAGGCATCAATCAATTTCCTTTTGGCCCCAGACAGTCAGGGAGCATGTTGTACTCTGGATTCTTCAGGACAAGTAATACCTTGATCAAGAATGGGAAAATGCCCATTTTTAGTGACACGTATATGTTGCTTTTATTTGTTACATTTTCCATCGGCAGCCCATAATGTTCTTGTTACACCAGAATACAAAGACTCAACATCTAATATAAAATAAAAAACGTAAAGTTGCACTTCAGCTCTATGTGACTTAGGTCTAAGTGAAATTGTTAATTTAACTTAAAGTAAATAATGTGGTCTAATTTGAACTTTTCTTTCTGAGTCTTGACTGTCTCTCATTTGGACTCATTCTTGATCCTGGTCTTGGACTTGTCTTGGACTTGACAAAGGTGGAATTAACTACAGCCCTGTCCAGATCTATGAATCTCGTATTTGTGCAGCGATCCTTTTTCACAGCAGACATTTTTAATTGTCACAACAGGTGAAACACTGGTGTACCTAATACCACTGACGCAAAGTAAGTGAAAACACCTGTATGGGTGGATTACAGCTGTTGCCATCAACAGTCTATCAACTGAGAGTGAACTAAAGCAGTACGATTCTGGACCAGAAAACTCAAACAATGAACTGAAAGACACTTAGAAAGCTCTGTAAAACGGCTAGCAGCAGAAGAGTTGGGTAATAATTCTGCATGGGTCTGTCACTGCATAAGGCCCCTTTCACTTTCCATTATAAACATCCGCCCATTTTACTATTTCAGAACTATAGGATGTTGAATTACATACAAGCTATGTCAGATGGCTTTGTTTTTGTGACTAATTCGTGGTTAGTACAGGGAACTCAGCTAATGATCATCTGATCTGGGTAGCAAACACCGCTCACCACATCGTAGTGGCCGTGCTGTGCTGCCAGGTGGAGAGGAATCTGTCCTTCATCTGATTGGCCGTTGACAGATGAACCGGACTTCAGCAGCATCTTCATAGGCTCCGCCTTCCCCTGCCAGGCTGCGTAGTGCAGCGGCCGCATACCTGAGCACACAGAAAAAACACAGAAAAAACACAGTATGAACACACAACAAGATTTATGTTATTATTGATCTGGGAGGAGTTATGTCCCTGTGTGTGTGTGCATGTGTGTGAGAGAGTGTGTGTCTCAGAGTGTGTGGATGCAAAAATGAATGTATCTTTTATTGTACAGATCAATTTACCAGTAATAAATTACCCTACCCTACCCTGTTATACTCCCGTCTATCTATAAATTACAGGACATCTGTCTGTCTGTCTGTCTGTTATTCACATACCTCTCGAACTGTTAGTACGATTGATTTCAAACAGATGTCTTGTTACGGGCACGAGTAAGTGCAGTGCCAAGTTTAACGCTGTTTGGATTAGAAATGCAAAAGATCTCGTTAAATATACAGTGTATCGGTATAAGAAGCACACATCGGCTTCTTGCAGCTCTGGCCGCTGGCCTCTCACCTTTAGGGCCAGACACAGAAAGCAGTTACAATGCACATACACCTCAGACCCACAAAAATGTGCAAAGTAGCACTACTTTGGACTGTCTTTGACTTTGAATAAACAAACTACAATTTCCAAATTTAAGGATGTTTCAGTATCCCACACATTCAAAGCACAACCAGACAACAGACAAGAAGTGGCAGACCGAGCGTGATGCCGCAGTCTACCGGACACACACATTCCAAATATCACATGATGATGCATCATTCCACACAATGTGTTGTCTTCTGTATCATCAATCATTCAATATCCTATCTATTGGGCTACAGGAACATCAACATGACAGGGTGTGTTTGTTATACACTAACAATGTTACAGTTGGCAAAATACCCCCGGGAATAAAGTCCATACATCAGCATTAACCATCCAGCCTGTTAGGAGAGGAACTCAAAGTGTTACATTGGTTAACTATAGTAATGATGAGACGAGACAGGACCGCCATCATGACTGTGGCAATATCAACATGCAAAAGCATTGACCAAAAAGACAACACTAATGTAGTTTAACAAAAACTCTCTTTATCTGCATTGCCTTTCACTTTTTCTTTCTGCCCCTTCTGTTTCTCTCTCTCTCTCTTTTCACATTTTAATTGGGATATTTTTGGATTAAATTCTGAATTGGCCACGTTTTCTGTTATGTAATTGTAGTAGTACAATGTCTTCCTCTGATGTAGAAGTACTGTAAGTCAGTAGTATGCTGTACAGTGGAGTTGGATATTAAGTGGTTGGGGTCTTTCTGTAAGTCCTTTTGGGAGAAAACTACACACAGCAATACAACAGTTGAAGCAATCAGCCCTTTCCAAACGGCACATTTTGAACTACTAGCAATTATCAAACACACAAACGAGAGCTGAGCCTGTGTGTGCAGAGGTGTGTGTGTGTGTGTGTGTGTGTGTGTGTGTAGTTCCCCCTCACCTTTCTGGTCTCTGATGTCAACAGCAGCCTGTGACTCCAGCAGCAGAGTGATAAGCTCCAGGTTCCCATTGAGCGCCGCATGGTGCAATGGAGAAAACCTAGTAGTACACACACACACACACACACACACACACACACACACACACACACACACACACACACAAACACACACACACACACACACACACACACACACACACACACACACAAAGAGGTTGGTTATAATGGCAAAGCTTAGCATGACAAATAGATTTAATAGCAGAGGATTAGAAGCTAAGGGAGAGATGGGATGGTGGGAGATGGCAAATGATGCACAAGAGGAAGGGTATTATATCATGTAAAGGATACTGTGTGTGTGTGTTTGTGTGTGTCCCTTTCCTCCTCCCTACAACTCTTTGCTGTTTGCCTTCAAAGACAGCTTTATGAGGGTTTCAACCTCAGAGTGATGACCCATATAAATAAGGTGCCCAATCAGCTGGGATTGGTTTAAATCGGTCCGTAGAGGAGAGGATGTGTTTCTGATTTGTCATGACGTTTCCCTGTCAAGTTGTGTTAATGATATGCCATGTCTTAAAGCGCCCATATTATGCTCATTTTCCGGTTCATAATTGTATTTTGAGGTTGTACCAGAATAGGTTTCCATGGTTTCATTTTCCAAAAACACTGAATTTTTGTTTTAACGCACGTTGCTGCAGATCCTGCTTTCTCCTTGTGTGTTTGGGTCTACTTTTTAGCTACAGAGTGAGACTTCCCACTTCTATACTATCTTTGTTGGGAGTTGCTCAGTAGGTAGGTAAGATCCCATCAGCTAGATAACTTTTCCTCCAGCTTTGGTCAGTACAAGGCAGGATTAGCTGGGAGACTTCTTCTAAATGAGGGGCACTTGTGGAACACCTGCAGAACAGGGACATGGAGGCAGTTCTTTTGGAGGTTATGGTGAAGTAGTGTTTGTTTTAGCAGTGTTTTGCTATTTAGAACGAGCTAGCATGCTACGGTTAGCCACCTCGTCTCGGCTAGTGACGTAGAAAGCCGCGCAGATTTTGAACAGCTCACCCGGAGACTGAAGACAGAGGACATTCAGAAACCTGTATCTCACTCATAACAGCATGGATAGGTTTTTTTCCCAGGTGTGTACGCGTGTGGAAGACTGGGCTGGTCCGAAAGAAAGAGTGACCCGCAGCAGAGCCAGAGTACAAAAGGTAAGCCATTTAATTCTTATCTTCAGCCTAGTGGATTAACGTGTAACTTCTGAAACTTCAAATGCGAGACTAAAGCAAAACTCTGTTGAAATGCTAGACATACCGATAGTATTAAGTTTCCCCCGAGGTTGTGGTAATGACATTAATGGATACAATACAAATAAGAAAACATCTGAAAAGAACCATGGAGATTGTTTAATCTCATCAAACAGATACACACCGGTCTTCATCTATTCTAAATGAGTAGAGCCTGAAATGGAATTTAAACCTCCTCCGCTCTAACATTTTCGCCAAAGGAACTCATCTCAGATGTCTAGTTTGTTTATTGTTAGTGTTTTGTGAGATATCTCCTCTTTGCTCTGACCTTGACTCATGCATGTAGCACATGTTTCATTTCCTGGCTTGCCATATCTTCTTGTAACCAGCCTTGAACAACTTCCCAGTTTCCGCTGACATCTTTGTTATCTACAGTACGTCCAAACCCGCTCAAGCCTGTAATTTGTCTGTTATACTGTACTCCCCTGGGTTTCATTAAACTTCAGAACATTATTAATCTCAACCCTGCTTTGGATTAGATTAGAAATACAAGGACAATAAAAACCACCGGAAAATTATGATCTGACTGTTCACTGCAATGGTTGGCATAGAAGCAGGAACCCAAGACTGTAACTAGGAGTCAAGAGCTAAAACACAGAGACATGGAGTCCAAAAATAAATAGAAGGGTTTGAAGGTTTGTGGGGTCTTTCTTTGTTAACTAACAACAGAAGAGATAAATTGACCTGTTTTGTCCTATCAATGTTCTTTTTAACTACCCAATTGTATTACCCCAAATAACATGATTGATTCCACACAACGTTCTACTAAATCTATACTTTCATTCATTATATTCATCTATATATATATATATATATATATTATATATATTCATATTCATTCATCTTATATTATTTTATAGCATTTGCAAAACCGTTGAAGTGGTTTTTAATTTTATTATTGAGTAAAAGTTAACATATTCCAGTCTCTGATTATCCATCGACATACTTTCCTTTGATTTTAGTCTAAATAATTCCTCATTTCTTCTTTTCTAACTCAAAAATTAGGTATAATTTCCTATAAATGAGGTTCATTGACCATAAATTCCAAATATAACTGTAGAACTAAAGTTAATAAATTAGTGTTACTTAGTGTGGAAAACGTCCAAAAAAGTGACAAATTTGAAAAAAGCGTCAAAAATGTTGAAAAAAATGACAAAAACTTAAGAAAAGTTAAAAAACGTCAATAAAAAGCGTTAAAAAAGGGTTGATTTTCAGACATCACAAGGGTTGAATAAGTTTGTATTTTCCCACTGTATGGAATCTTGGATGCTACTATATCAGAGAGTAGGCTAACGTTAGCAAATCAGTTCTATCTTCATCTGCACTCCAGACAAGCCCCAGACAAACTTGTTTAGCGTTACGTTAGCCACACAAACCTTTTTAATCATACTCTTAAAATAAAAACAAGTAAACCTCGGTCTTCTTAGTCCAAGAATCCAAGAAGCTGAAAATGAAAAAGGGTCTGAGCTAATGTAACGCTACATTAGCTACATTATCAGTTTGTAATAACAGTTATAACATATATTGCCATCAAGTGGATATTTATTTACCTTTATATTTAATGTTTTTTTTTATTCCTAAACAACAGTGACCACCACTTAATGTGCAAAATTCAAACTACAGTCTTCTAAGCAGCACAACTCTTAACACACGTCTCAAACAGACTCAGTGCAGACACACACTATGACCAATCCTCATCTAGATAACACACACTAGCTATGTTTCCATCCACACGTTTTTATCTGAATTAAGTGTTTTTAAATAAAAAATGCCTTAAGGAAACAATAGAATTTGATAGAATTTCATGAATATCAACTCAAAGGAGATACGTTCAGCCTCATCGGTTTTTATCTTGATTGAGATACGGCTCATGCGAGAAACGCCGACGGAAACGTTATTTGCTGAATAAATAATGAATTACAATCAAGTGTTAATTGTGTAATTAGGGTAATTGTATGGCTGCAACCCGCCACAAAACGAAGAAGGAGTTTTAGTTAATTTCCCAGTATTTCCGCTCTGTTGGCACACATGGCGGGTGTCAACAAAGACAGATGGAAGTGGACGAACGAGGAGACAAGAGACTTTTTAGATTTAATTTATCAAGAACTCGCAAAGGAAATGGCTTAGGACAAGCCGTGGGACGTCCTCCGGAGTAAATGGAAGGCGCTCAAACAGCGAGACATGTCTCAAAAAACAGCAGTGGCGGAGGGACAATAAAACACAAGTTGCATCTGCATCATCGTTGATAGTGTCGTTGTTTTCTTGTTACAGCTTGATATGGCCCTATCAGCTGGCACATAAGCACTGCAACTAGTGCAATATTGACCGTGTGTTGGTAGACGGCGCAATCTATTTTGTCTAGAAAAACGTTGTTTGCAAAAGTTTGCTTGAATGTTGTGCGATTCAGTGCGAAAATGAATGGAAACACCTTAAACGTCTAGAATTAGTTCGATATGACAAGTGGATCGAAACTTAGCCACTGTGATTCAGCGTGACTTTCTCATACAGTTTGAATAACTTCAGTGACTTCACACTACTCAATAGTTTCTTCTAAGAAACAGGAACACTTTTATTTTATAACATACCAGTTTTTTTAAGAAACAAAAAGGAATGAAAGTCAGTAGTTTGCTTCAATAGATATATCAATTTATTTTGCCTGTTTATGTAATGAGTGGGAAAAAAGTTACAAACTAAAGGTCCGTAATAACAAAGAACATGTACTGACCTGCCATGCACCCATCTCTAAATACTAATGAATGTGGTGTTTCCATCGGTTACACCACCATTGTGTTGTGAAAAACAGTAAGTGTGCATGTTTACTATAGTAAAGGAAGTGTGTTTCACGTTTTCCCAACTGTGTTTGTAACCTCAGACATCTCTGGACTTATTGGTATCTTTGCTCTTTTACATGTTTCTCTCAAACAGTATGTATTCTTACTTGGTTTTTATTTATTTCCCCAAAAAACATCATGAGCTTTCCCTACATGTATATACAGTATGTGTTCACTAACAAGTCTAAAAAAAGGAACTAGATCTGTTGTGTTTTGAGTGTGTGGTTAACAGGTGTGACAGCAGTGTGTCAGCATCTGAACAAAGTGCTGTAAATCCACAGTGTTGTGCACGTTGTCTTTACTGTAAACCCATTGGATAAGTCTAAGAGATTTAAAAACTGTGTTCAAGCAATGAAAAAGGAATTAGTTTGGTCCACATGAGCTGCTGCAGACTGTAGTTAGAGTTTTGCACACGGAGCTCCAGTCGTCCCACTGTTGTTTTGCTATCGCCAAAAACTGTAAGACTTTTTTATGAGATTCTTATTTTAAAGCTTATGGCTTGGAAGCCAACATAAGACTATACCACTATTCCAGAAGTGATTTTTTTAACCACTAAATATCTATATTGACGTTTGCCTGTATAAAGCGTTTTAAGCCGGGAACCAAACCAACCCACAACATGATGTGATTGTGGCCTTAAAACATTTGATTTGCAAAAAAAAGTACAAGACCGTGTAGAGAAAGTAGCATCAACTGTAACGGTCGCAGCTTGCTATAGCCGTTCATATATTTATATATATATATATGGATTTAGTTGAGTGTAGCTACTTTAATTTCTGGTTAGCCCTCAACTCAGTTTGACTCTTTTGTGTTTGGACACTGAATGTTCGGTAACCATGGAGATGGTGCTAGTTCTACAGTGTGAGTATCAGCCGTTCTTTTAATACATCCACTGTGTCAGCTCGAAAGTTACTGAATCTCTATTTTATGTGTAATTTGTGTGTGCGAGTGTGTGTTTGTGTGTGTGTGTGTGTGTGTGTGTGTGTGTGGAGCAGCATACTAAAGAGGGACCTGCTCTAGTTTATTCAAACACATCACCCCTCGCTCCTTACCTCTCCTCCTTCTCTCTGCCTGCACTTCTTCTTCTGTGCTCCTTTTTTTTGTTTGAACTGTCACCTTCTTTTCCTCTCCTTTTTTAAACCTCCACTATCTCCTCTCCCTATTATCTTCCCTATATACCTTTCTGAACCTATAATGGGCCAAATATGGGAAAGCATTCCTACTCTAGCCCATTATTCATGTACTGTTGGAGTCAACACTGGAAAAAGAAATGGAACTGAACTGGGATTGCACCTTAAATTAAAATATGAAGGGAAGCTGTCAGCACGTTGAACCATCTTAGCACAACAAACACTGAGACAGACAGAGGAGGGTTCTCTCTGCGCATGTTCCATCACCCACTATTATATCTCCGTGACAACTGTGTCTTCTTCTCCTTGCTTCCCCCTCCAGGGTAAAACAGGGATAGCGTTACACAGTGCTGCACTGGGGCAGACTAAAACTGCACTGTGTGTGTGTGTGTCTGTGTGTGTGTGTCTGTGTGTGTGTGTGTCAGTGGGGGTGCATGCATCGGGGAGGGAAACCCTTCCTATTGCCAAGTAGTAAAACCTTCCATGCAATATTTATACCCTGTTCTCCTTTTCTGCTCCACATATACGCCTCTCCTCACTCTCCTCTCTCTCCTCACTCTCCTCACTCCTCTCTATCTCTCTCTCTCTCCTCTCTCTCTCTCTGCCCATCTTCCTCCATATCTCCATACTTCTTCAGCCTTCAACCACTTCCCTCCACAGCTCCGTCCTCTTCCTGTACTTCCTCTCCGGTCTCTTCCATTATGCCTCCTTCCATCTCTACTCCTCCATCACATTTTGTCACATTGTAGTTATGGGACTGTACCTTCAACCCACATATTCATTTGTTAATTTTAATTTCCCGTCCTGCGCCCACGTCGTTTAAATAGCAAATGCACCTGCGCCCATCTTTGCGCCCATGGGCATGCTGGTCGTACAGGGAGGTGTGTTCAGGTGAATTCTTGGCGTGTTTCTATCTTGCGGCAGCAGGACGTAATCACGCCATTGACCAACAAAAACCTGGTCTACAGTCGATAGTGCAGCAGTTCATAGTTGTTTTAACAGCGCACTAGTAAAATGTGCCTAGGCTTATGCACATTGCCCCCACACTATGCTTGTTACACACACACACAGGGAAGTGCAGTAGCTCACATACAAAAGATTACAAATACAAACAGTACGGTGCCAATCCGCCATCATAATCGCAATGTGCCAAGGTAAAAACGCACCTGGCTTTTAGATGACACTCTGATTGGTTTATTGCATGTTACGCCTGAAACACATCTATGAATTAATGAAGACACTAAGTACAACCCTTTGAACCATGCGCATGGCGCACAGACCCTTTATTCCCCCGTCAAACTATTAAAAGTGGATATGGACACGCGTGGTCCTGCTTTACGCCGGGTGCTTAAATCCTTAAAATAGGGTCTGTAGTGTTTAATCGGCTAATCATTTCAGCTGGACTTGTATATTGTTTGGTAGTTTAATAACAAAACATATTTGATAAACTACATGTGTTTTGTGACCAACGGTCTCTAATGTGTAAAGCTGTCAGATGAATGTAGTGAAAAAGTACATTATTTCTCTCTGAAATGTAGTAGAGTAGAAGAAGAAAGTACCATGAAAAGAAAAGACTCAAGTAAAGTACTAAAACCTCAAATTTGTACTTAAGTACAGTATTTGACTAAATGTACTTAGTTACATTGCACCACTGCAAGTAGCTAGCTGTGCATATACCCAACCACAAATATGATGCAAAGACACAAAAGCACATTTTCAAAAAGATGTGTCTCACTATGATGACAAAATGACACTCACTACCAGCTTTTTCCCCAAAAAGACCAAGAAACAGTCAACCCAAACTGCTCCACTGCCTCTGGACCAACATCTTCTGTATCTCCATATCAGAAACCAAACTCTGGTTCTTATCTTGCTTTTTCCATTTCCTCTCACCAGCTTCCTGTTTGTTTATCTCTGTTACTCATCTCTTTCTCTCTCATCATCCTCTTGAAGTCTGCATGTCTTATAGATATCTCTAACTAGATTGGTCAAATTTTAGCACACACACACACACACACACACACACACACACACACACACACACACACACACACACACACACACACACAGCTTGACCCCTTTTCAGTAATAAGGGACTTTTATGCTTACTGTGCCTTCCCGAGACCCACCGCTCCAACATTCACACACTGGACAATGTCTACTACTCTTCTGTCCCTTTTGCTGCTGTGTGCTGTCCAGTGTGCGTGTGCGTCCACGCTGTCCTGGCTCATATATCATGTAGTCTTGTCTTGTGCCTCTGTTCTTTGCTAATCAGTGCCTGTCACTCTGCTGGTGTGTCTGTGTGTCCAGGTTTTATCTGGCCATAAAACACAGACACACACACACACACACACACAGACACACACACACACACACACACACACACACACACACACACACACACACATAATTCCACGGATAGATTCCTAGGAAGGAATTATAGATTTTATGTTAGGGGACGACGTCTCTGGCTCTGACATCAGTGTAAAAATGCCTTGGAGGTGTGTTAATGCAGGCAGGTGTTCATTAATTCACTAAACAAGGTGATAAAATATTCTTAATATATTCTAATCTATTCTATATTGTCAACAAACTATTTTGAAAGTGTGAAGATGACTCACTTGTTGTTGGCCAGGGATATCACGACATATGATTGCGTTTAGTTTACAACGTAGCCGATCCTTTTTTATCATTGATGCAAGGAAAAGCATCCTAGATGTTCTAGTGTCATGCCCAACCATGCAATTAGTAATGTATCAATGTAAGTAATGTAGAAATGTATTTTAAAGATGGAGGCGCAGAAATCAGTTTTACTAGAAACCAATGAGAAATTTGATCAATAGGCTTTTATTTGGGAACTTAATAGCATTCCTTGAGCTAGTCTATGTGATGTTGAAGATGCAGACCTTGCTTTAAAATTATTATCACTATTTATGATAATTGCTAACAGACACGCCCCTTTCAAGAAATTTACTGTTAAAGCCAAAAGTGCTCTGTGGATTGATGATTCATTAAAGAATCTAATGGTTCTGACAGATGATGCCAAGAATGTTGCTTTCCGCAAATTAATAAATCAGAGAATTTCTGAAAGTGGTCAAGACAATAAAATAAATATGGAAAGTTCTGACTGAAATCACGCGTAAAAAAACAACTCAGACTTCTTTTATAGAACAAGATGATGTGTATTTAACTAAACTAAACCTCTATATATTGCAAATTATTTTAAGGTTTATGTTTTTGATAAGATCTCCAAGCTCAGAAAACATGGACACTAGTGTGAAATACAACTCAGAAGAGCTTATGACAAAAGGCTTCATGAGGGGTAAAAACTGTGCTTTTGAATTTCGTGAGATTAACGTTGATAAAGTAGAGAGATTGTTGAACTCTCTGGAATATGACAAGCCTGCAGGTATGGACCACCTAGACTGTTAACTGTTGAAAATATCTGCTTCATACATTTCCAAATCTGTCATATTTTTAATAGATGCTTGATCAGTGACGTTTGTCCAACATTACGGAAAGAAGGAAGAATTTCTCCTATTGCAAAGGACAAAAAGCCCAAACAGCAGGCCTATCAGCATCTTGCTTGTACTGTTTAAAAAATGTGTCTGTGCAAATTTGAGATTATCTTTCTACAAATGGTTTAACCTTTATGTTCCAACATGCGTACAGAGCTGGTCACTCTACACCGCTACCCGTTACATGTCACAATTGACGAGTGGAGAGGTGGCTTTTAAAGTGCACAATTTCTGCATTTATTAACAAAACAAAACAAACATAAAAATACTCAACTGAGCCAAAAAATCGTATGGTAGCAGACTTTTTAATATCAGTAAATATCTTATCGTTGACCAAAGGATCGTTTTAATATTGCTCCCATGGGGCGTGTTAACAAAATAATCTGTGAATAAGCAAGAAGGAGAAGAAAAGAGAAAAGAGAGTAGAAAGTAAGGGAGAGCAGGCTGCCTGGCAACAGTAGTAAACACATCCATGATAAACACAGACGTAACGCCAAACATTACAAATATCTACTCGTTTTTCTGCACACTCCAGCAGGATGGTTCAATTCAATTCCATTTTATTTATAGTATCAAATCGGAACGAGTTATCTCGAGACACTTTACAGATTGTCTGTGTAAACTTCTACACACGCACACACTTACGTAGAGTGCAGATATTTAATTGCAGTGGAGCTCTCTTGTAATACACTCTCTGGTCTCAGTGGGGATCGCCTTGTCAGGGTTTCTAAAGAGGGACCGTCACACACTCTAAGTGCTCTGTTGTCACGTCTCCAGTCTCTTGTGAGACACACCACTTCACTGTATGTCCTCACATGTATAAGTGACAAACCCCCTCTATCTGCCATTTTCTCTCCTTTACATCACTGTCTCCACTTTGCTGCTAGTCTGTTTCCTAATTGAAAAAAAACAGTGTGAATCCAACCAACACTGGCTGATTTTTTTAATGACACGAAAACACCAGCTGATTGACACCACTTAGGAAATTGTTTTCCGTGTGCACGCACGCACGCGCTCACACACACACAAACACACACACCAGATGAGGAAAGAGATGCAAATTAAGAGCTAACTTTTTTTAACAAAATGAGTTCATTACGAGTCTCCAGAGCAAATGCCAAGAAGAGTAAATGAATCTAAAATAAATTGTGCAGGCTCATTAGCCATGTGCGCTCAGTATAAAAAAATAAAATTTAACTTGATCCATGCACTTATTTTTGACTTTTGTCACACACAGCCACGTTGGCATCAGCCAATAAGGAACACTTAATACTGTGGGAGGAAATTAGGGGCAAGAGGCAACAAGAGTAAACACACTAATTAGAGTGCACTGTTCAGTTTCACTCAGAGTGGCAAAGCAGCGGTCTTTTGATCTCGATCTTTACAGAAACTACTTAGCTACTAAAACTATTTAGCACAGTTTGGTGCTAACTGTGGTCTTTCGGCTCCATTTAAATGACTCTTACAAGGGCTTAACTGTCGTGACTCACGGTTGTAGCAATTAGCATTTCTACCGTGTGCTGTTTCCTGCGGCACCGTGCAGACAGGCATTTATCACAGATGAACAGATACTGGAAGTGTCAAAAGGATGGAAAAAGTAAGGTGGCCACCACCAGCACATGGAACAGCTGCAATCATACACACTCAAAATTCATATTTTGTTTATTCACGTCAAATTCCAGCCTTAAAAGTGGGTAAAGGAATTTCATTTTATTTATTTATTTATTTATTTATTTATTTATTTATTTATTTATTTATTTATAAGGGCAACAAACATTAATCAACATTTCTATAAATGTGCCGGTGTTAGACAACCGGCTCATTTTCAACTATAGTGACGAAGTAAACTGGCAAAGCAGCTGGAAACTACAGTGGATATGTGGCACATAAGAACAACAGACTGGTTGAAGATGCTCCACCTGAACGTAAGGAGACGGAGGGGACAATGGCAGCGCAGGAACTTCCCCAGGGAACAAGAAACCTTTGAGAAACTTAGGAACAGAGCCTGGGTTTCCAGCGGAGGAACCAGACACCAAATGTAGTTCCAGGTGTATATCTTTATGGACTGTAGGAAGCTTGTTCACTTCTGATTGGTTACCCCCTGGGAGCACATCAACTACAACTTGTGTACCGCCTTGTTCACATGATATAGATAAATTACCATCAAACACATTGTCTCTTTTTCATTTATTTATTAAATCAAACTCAAACATCAGAGTTACGCAGCCGAGACAACAAAGAATAACACAATGACTCTGTGCTATTGTCTCTGCTTGTACAGTATATAAACTACTAAAATGGATGAAACAACTAAAATGAAAAACAACAGGAACGCTTTTCATTTAGTTCCTGACTTTGGTTTCTCCAGTTCCAAAGTTCTTGGAACTATTTGGTAGAAAAAAGGACTAAGAGGTGCGGTGCAACTGGGACATCACAGCAGCAAGAGACTGTCCTCCCCCCAGATGGTCATCTGGCAATTCTGGCAAATGCAAATATAAAACAAAAAAATATATAGAGGAGACGGTGGATAACCCTATTTCAACATACGGAGGCAAATTCCTTTAAAACTGTTTACCACATTATTGATGACTTATTGATTGATTGATTATTTATTGATTATTTATTCCAGAGGGGTTGGACCCCTTTTTTAACGTGGGCCAGTCAGATTTTTATTTTAATATACAAATAAATTGTCTTTACGCGGCCCTCTGATGGCCTCAGTATTAAATTGAGACAGTTTCATTCATTTCCAGTTAAAAACATCTTGTTGTCACATTAAACAGTAGTCTAACTTGGTGTTTTGGTACAGTTGGTTGTAACGGCTGATGTGAAATGTAGGCCTATAGGAGTAGGGTACACATGAAAACCCTGAACAAGCAGCGTCTTTCTGCTGCGCCCCATTAACGTAGTGGTTAGTTTTACACCATGTAGTTTAAACTGCAATTAATCCAGATGTGAAAGCCCCCTTACTGGACTACTTATGATAATTCCATTCCATTATATTTTGTTTTTTGAATTGTTACCTGCCACCATAATTGTGTGATTTCCTTGCCATATATGTTGACGCTTTAACCATAAATTGGTGCCTAAAAATGTATCAGAATGCAGGAATTGAAGTCCCCCCCCCCCCCCCCCCCCCCCCCCCCCCCCCCCCCCTCCCCTCTTCCCGCTTTATGTGTTCCCCAAAGGCCAATTCCGACCAAGGAAAAACCATGACGTATAATCACAGGCAGTCATTAAGTAATGTTTTAATTGCAGAGTTAGAAAGACAGATGTCTTTAAAAAAGTGGTAAGCATTGTTTGCCAGTTACTTAAATTAAATATTTAAAATTCTGTTACATAAGGTACTGCTTATATTATTTCATCATCTGTACACACATGTAATTAGTGTATTTGGAGAAGTTGGAGATAGCAGGATTGGATACCGACCCTCTGTTTCCAGTCTGCCCGACTTCAGTACACACGATCTGATCCACGATGTGGTAAACAGGGTATCCCCATACACTGGTGCTGAGCTCAAAGCTTTTAAAAGTCTGAACGATTTACCGGTTCTTTGTAGCTGGCTGGGTTACAGGTACACATTGCTACGCTAACGGTGGGGTAAGACATCAATCTATAGGGTTTCTTTTGCATTAACATATTTTTTACTTGAGTAAAAATGTATATAACACGTAGCCTATGATTTTAGAGGAAATGGTTGGTTGTGGCTACCCACATACCACTGTTCACTGGGTGTGCCAATGCAACTTTCTAATGGATACCTAAATGCATCCCGGCTCTGGGAAATGCAGTCGTTAATTATTTATCATACGTTAATCCATGCGTAAATTTACAGAGTGTATATGATCAATAGTAACGACACATAATTGTAACATCGAGCCATCTTCTTATCTGTGATTTTATTTGCTGTGTAGCCTATGTTAAGATTTGACCGGTGGATATTACGACTCGAGGGTCAGCAGCAAGCAAGCTGTCCAAAGTTAGCTGCAGCTAGCTGCGTTAGGCGCACCGCAGATCTGCATTTAACTTGTTTTTTTAATCTTTCTGAAGCTAGTTTCCGTACCGTGTTATCGTTAATTTAAATTATATTTTTGTACTTGTGTTAAGTTAAATGATCAAGGGAACAGCCTAATTTTGGGATATGTAGCTAGCTAGCTAGGTCAGTGAATAACCGATGATAATTATGTGGGTCAAAGGTCCCATGACATGGTGCTCTTTGGATGCTTTTATATAGACCTTAGTGGTCCCCTAATACAGCCACTAGAGCCAGTCCCACAATGAGCTTTCATAAGTATATGGCATTTCTGAGTCTAGCTTTAAGGAGGAGGGGGGGGCAAGGTGGATGCTGGGGGTGTGGCATTGATAAACCTGCCACTTTGCTCGTTTGAAAGTCATGATGTCTCTCTCTGGGTGGGCAAAGCAGAGAAAGGAGAGGTAACCTTGCCCCTTATGACCTCATAAGGAGTATGTGTTTGGTCTAAAGCATAGCTTTTCTGCCGCCCGTCGTTTATAATTTGTGTGAATAGAGCATGACGTCACGTGCAAAGGGTCTATTAGAGTTCCAAATTCAAGGTAATGAGGCAGGTTGGGGGGGTAGTTAGGTCAAACAGATAAAGGACTTCAATCAAGGAGACCGTGGTTCATGTTCTGTTTGAAAATAAAACGTATACAGTGTTTAACGCGGTGACGCAGGCCATAATAAGTGATTAGGTCTTGTTTTTGTTGTTGTTGGTTCACTTTTACTCATGACATTCTAACCGGACACATAGGATTCTATTCATTACGCTAAACTAAGCTAGCCGGACTAAGACAATGCATGCACTGAGACAAAAATGTGTTTGCCCACCTAAATAAATATAGAGGAGACAGTAAATAACCCTATTTCAACCAACGGTGGCGTATTCCTTTAAAACTGTTTACCACATTATTGATGACTATCAATTGATTGATTATTTATTTATCTAAAAACTATTTTGGGAAACACCATTTATTTGTCACACATTTGTAATAGCTGTTCTTCATCAGCAGCAGACATATATCCTCAGAAATGATTTGACACTGTGAACCTGTTGTGTGTCTGCTTCCCATTCTGTCTGCAATTAGTGGGCAAGTCTGCGTGCAGGGTCTGGAACCTTAAGGGGAGAGAATAGCTCTGTCTGTCTCTCTAAATGCTCTTCGTCTCACACACACACGCACACACAAACACACACACACACACACACACACACACACACACACACACACACACACACACACACATGCACACACATGCACACACAACAAAACCAGGCTGTGGGCCACAGTTCTCCATTGGATGTTTTGCCTGTTTAAAGCAGAAAGACGCAAATTATACATGCACTCTCTTTGTCACAGACGTAAACACGTCATTCTAGTCAGAACTTTAGCAGAGTGGTATCTGGGCTAATCCTTCTGCTTTGAATCCCACAGAAGCACAACTAACACTGTCACGGTAAATGAATGGGACCATGGGGACGAGTGGGACAGGTTGGAAGTTAATAAGGAGCAGAAATTCTTATGAATGGTAACCTTGAGGTGGCAATGAAAGGGTGAAAATGAATGAATATATTATTTGATGTGAAAGTATGCTGTAAATAATAATACTATGCCTATGACAGTTGCAATATTTCAGTTGTTTGGTTTATTTCTTTTTCTTCAATTTGTGTACTCTATAATATTATTTTAATTATTAATCAGTTAATATTTGTCTGCTTTTAATCTATTCCTGGTCAATGTGTTCATGTTTGTATGTTACAAAATATTTATTATATATTCTTTATCTGTATGCTGTTATAAGGGGGAATGTGGAGAAAACGAGCGGATAGACAGATGAGATGTACATGGAGGGAGGAGTAATGGAGATAACTCACCCATCTGTATCCTGGAAGTTGACATTCACTTTCTTTGCAGAACCGAGGAGCTCTGAAACACAAATAAAGTGGAACATGAATTGATTTTTACAGCTTGTAAGTGATAGTAATAGCCGGTTGATGTCTTTTTATGATACAATATTATATTTACTGTTTGTGTTACAGCATCATTGTGCTATATTGGACAAGTATTTTTTAATTCAATCTTCAAGCCCAAAAAAACCCACAGCATTTCTCACTTCTCCCTTAATTATTTCCCCCGGAATAAATACTGATTTCATATTTCCTCACCTAGGAAAGAATGACATTTTCGGGAGTTCAGGCCCTCATGGTGATAATATCCGTCTCTCATTATGAATATTTATATTAAACAGAGCATGTCTGTGTGTTGTAATGCATGAAGTGAAGTAGTGTGAATGCAGAATTCACTTCATTCAATCTAAACCTACCTATAGACATATAAAAACATAAAAAATGTGCATCAAGTTTACTGTATACTGTATGTGTAACCATTTTTTAAATGATATAGCGTGCAAACTTAGCAAAATAGCAGACAGAATTAGAAATATTTCATTAAAGTTATAACAAGTGCTAAAAAACTATGAAAGTTAACGTGAAAGTGTTGCACACAACAGTTTAGTAACTTCAGTACATCACTTTGGCCTGATGGTGTGGCCTTCTGAGTAGGGGTGGGACAAAATAGTGATATCATCGTGGGTGGGCTTATAAAAGGTACGTTTCCATGACACACGGGGAAAGAACAGGACAGTCGGGATTAGGAAAAGAAGAAAGCGACAGTTCGGTGTAGGAGAAGAAGAAAGCGACAGGTTTAGGAAAAGAAGAAAGCGACAGTTCGGTGTAGGAGAAGAAGAAAGCGACAGTTAGGTTTAGGAAAAGAAGAAAGCAACAGTTAGGTTTAGGAAAAGAAGAAAGTGACAGTTAGGTTTAGGAAAAGAAGAAAGTCCTGTGTTGTTTGACCCATCCAATTGCTTTGTCATTTAATACCCAATTTCAATACCTAAGGAGCAAATATCAGCGACAGTGAGCCAACAAGCATGCAGCATGCTTCTACCAAGATCTAATAATGCTGCTGATTGGCTGTTTAATGTTACACGTTGAAGAGACAGACACATTGGCCTAAAATGCCAAAAAATGTATCTTTAAAAAAATAAAAATAGCTGTATGGTGATATTATGCTGGGGATGTGCTCGATTAGCACTTTGTGACCTGCTCATGCTCCTCATGAATACATTAAGTCTGACTTTGCAACACACCACACATGAGTGCACATGGTGATGTCACATTATGTATTGACATTACAGCTGTGTAGTAGACAACACAGCTTTATAAAAGTCTGACAGACAATGAGAAAGTATCAACACTATTCATGGCATGGCCGGTAAAACAGGAACTACAGAATTTGGTCATGTAGACTCTAGGAGCTTGGTTGGTTGGCCTCAGTCTCATCCAGGGCAGTTAGCATGTAGAGGAGATGAAATGTAAAACCATCCGACTGCATTTCATGATCAATCTGCCAGAGAAAGTTTTTCACACCGTGTCAAATTCATTTATATATAACTTTTTATAATATAGAAAAGTAACTCACAACAAGGGTTGTAGTGAGGTACTAATCTCTGAAGGTAGACTTGGAAAAAAAGTGTTGCATGATCTGCTCCATATACATATCTCTTTTTATTCTGACCTTTCACCAAAAACATCTCTTCCAACTGTATCTTTGAGAAGATGGTTATTAAAAGAAAACATCTGTCATCAACACAGATACTTTTATAAACCCTGTTTCTCTCCGGTCATGAATCTCACAACACTCACTTGTTTGAGAGGTAAAGGGCGGCAATGTGCGTCACCACAACCCGCTAGGAGTTATCAGGCGCACTATGGTCTCCCATTGCCAGACTTATCTCCACAGTGCTGCGGTGGAGGCTCCACACAGCATTAAGGATGGAAGAGAAACGAGTTCTGGTTTATCGGCATTTCTATGCGCCAGACAGAGCCACGGTGCCTCTGTAAAGTAGCTTCGGGAAGGAACTAGTTTTGGTGGAACATGTGTACGTTCAAAAGTTTTTTAGTCGTGCAACAGAAAACTCTGATAAGACAGGGCGTTTCTCATTACCAAGTAAGCAAAGAACGGACTTGTGTTCTTGGGGAGACCGTACCTGCTGGCTGTACCTGGAAGAATGAACTCGCAAGTTCAGAAGCACACAGCGTTCTTCCTGTTATTGCGCAACACCCCCAGCATAGAGAACGCTTGCCACTTTATAGTTAGCTTTGATGTGTGTATTCATAATAAAGCATGGACGGTCACCTTTCACACCGCCTTTGTTGTTTTGTTACGTTTTCATTTAAAGTGCTATTAAGTATCACAGGCCATTAACTGTATAAATAACGACACAACAGCGGGAAAAAATCCATGTAACATTGTTCGGGATTCATTTTTAATTAAAAGCAGAAAAGAAACGTTAAAATAGGTATTAAAATTATAGATGGAGTGGGTAAAGTTAGCCACTGTCAAAGGTATACTTTACCGAGAAGCAGAAAATGAGCCTGCGACTGAGGAGAGCCAGGATGGGGAGGATAGAGGAGGATAGAGGAGGAGGGGGATATACATATATCCTATATATAACAACAGCAGTAAAAAAATTTTAAATATCTTACAATTGTGGACCTGGCTTTCCTCTTCCATTGTTGCTGCTGCAGGGGTCTGTCTAAATGTGGGGCCAGAGGGGTCTGCCTAAATGTGGGGCCAGAGTGGTCTGTGAGCTGACTGACTGACCGGCTCGCGAGAGTCATTCCCGGCTGGTGAGCTTGCTATGCCCGCCGGGGGTTGTGGAGCTTTCCAACTCCAAAGGATTTTTTAATTCACCATCAATTTTTGTTGAACTGCCTATATTCAAAATCTACACAGCTGATTTCTCGCCTTAAAACATCTTAAAAATGAATTTATTGATTTAATAATAGACGTACATTTTAAAAATCTGTGTACCGGAAACCATAAGCGCTTTACACCCGAATTGAACGCTGGGCGTGTCGAGATCACATCAGGGATTTTAACTGTTCTTGGCGAAATGCTAACTTGTGTATTGGGTCAGTACTTTGGCCACCAAACATGACGTTTTCACAAGAACACAAGAACACAAGTCCATAGAAGAACACAGACTGAGAAACGCCCTTAGTCTAGCTAGCTGTCTGAATTTACCCTGCAGAGATCTGAGGAGCAGTTAACCATAGTCCGCAGGAATCCACCAGAGTTCACAATGCCAACACAAAGAAAGAGGAAGGTAACAATCATCTGACCGAAATGGGGGATATCCATTTAAACTGGTAATGGAAACGCTAATCAGCAGCCAAAGGGCTGCTAGTGTAGGGCGGTAAGGATCAGTCTCACAGTGATGATGTCACTGATTCAGTCACTAGGCTCGTTCGAGATGAGCCAGGTCTGCGCAGAATCGATCACCGGCGATCGGCGCCCGTTGCATGCCGGTTAG
>NC_048421.1:20241345-20244558 GCF_013103735.1 Etheostoma cragini
CCCGCCCCCGCTGCTGCCGCCTGCTCTCGTCCACTTTACAGGCGAGGCGCAGTTCATCTCGAACGAGCCTAATCACTCTATCCATCACAGCTCAGTAGGCTTGCAGGTGACCAGCTTGCTGCCAGAGCAACGTCAAAGGTGAGGAAACTAACGGCAAGGTGGATCTGACACTGCTGATCAGACAAAGACTCATGACTGTCACAAGCTCTAGAGAACGTAGGACCCAAGTGCAGAGATTGTAGGCAAAATAGAGCTTGAATATTTCATATAGAAAATCCTTACAACAAAAAGTGTCCAGCAAAAAACAGCCGGTAAAGAAATCCAGGAATACGTAAAAGATAAAACAGGAATCACTGGAACCAGGAACATAGAGACAAAACGGGACAACTGACCACGTCGATACAAGGGCTGGGAAACAGGGGGGAACATCAGGTAATCACACGGGCGGGAAAACTAAAGCAGGAAGTAAAATAAAACAAGACGGCACAGAAAACAAGACTATCACAATAAAACAGGAAACAAAACAAGACAAGACAAGACATACAAGACAAGACCAAAAATAACACAATCACAAGACATGACAGAAAACCTGGCTAAGAAATTAAGACAGGAAAACAGACTACCACGATAAGACAAGACAAAGCACCCAAACCATAACAATGACACCTGCCTATTAGCCCCTAAACAGCTTCTAGAGTAACTTATTTACAAGAAGAAGTGAGAGCACAGCTTTATTTTGCTTTCACCCACATTATTTTTCCATATTTTGCCCTTTGTTTTTATGTCTAACGTCAGCTGATGATCCAGAACGGAGGCACAGCCAAGATGAGTCTGTACTCTTTCTTTCACTCTTTCCACACAATCAAACACACACACACACACACACACATACACACGCACACACACATACACCCTCCAGGGTGCAGGAAACAGGACAGTCCCTCTATTGTAGAGGAGACAGGAACATTGATTTCCTAACAGGCTATTTCTGGCTGCTAAATGCAGGGATATACTCGCAAAGAGCTCAGAGAAACTGCCATAAAACAAAACCAATGGGAGACAAGGACAAAACAAATGTAAAGATCTTGTGTATCACTGATAAGCTCCATACAATGACTGGCTTCTTTCCAAAAATAAGATCAAACACACACACACACACTAGTCTTTCTTCACAGGATTCCACATCATGACCGTTTGACTGCATAACGTCATGAAACCATCCGACCTGACCCTTGGTCATATGTTGCCTTGTCATGTGACAGGAAAAAAGGAAAAAATCCCCCCAGTTTAATCTGACGATGTCTTCAAGATAGAACTACGTGAGAAAAACTTACAACTACGTACATATTTTCTCTTTACTTTTCATTGGATGCACTTTGACTCAACCCGCCTTCAACCCGTCTGTGTCATTAAGGGGTTTCCTCCATTTCCCAAAATGCATTGTCAACTGTCCCTGAATTTGATGAATTGGAAGATTGTGAAGCTAACTGTTGCTACACTTGTTAAGCTTTCCGTTCTCGCACACCACACAGTAATATACAGTATGTTGTTCACAATATAACAGATTTACTATTAAATTGATTGTGGAGGACGTAGACAAAAGCAGGCTTGTCATTTTTAGCTGCGGATGTAATGCCAACTGTTGCTAAGAGATGTCAACTCTAGCTAGCAAGCTATTTAAGATAACATTAGCTCTATTAGTTGGTAGAAAACACAGCTCCCTGTTGACTTTTTAACGTTTCTAGCTGACCCGTTTCAAGATGAGAGACATGTAAAAGGGTCTTAGACATGCACTTGATGACTACATACATTATGTCTTCAATACATTTTATATATTATGTTCAGAGATGGGAAGTAACAAAGTACAAATACTTCGTTACTGTACTCTAGTAGATTTTTCTGAAATTTTTACTTTACTATTTATATTTTTGGCGACTTTTTACTTCTACTCCTTACATTTTAACATAAATATCGGTACTTTCTACTCCTTATATTTTACAAATTTGGCACGTTACTTTAGTTTTGTACAAGAGGTTTTCATGTCGGAGAATAGCAGACACGCGCCTCAATCCGGGAGCGGGTGCGCGCGCCACACGGAGAAAAAAGTGAGAGAAAAGAAAAAGAGACTAGCTGTCTGGAGGATAATCAGCTGAGATTGTGTGTGTGTGCCTCTGTGAGAAGTGTAAGTCGTATAACTCATGTTGTCAGTCCACTTATTGGCCTGTCATTGGTCTATAGTTCTTGCACATTTAAAGTAAGTTAAATAGTGGTTGTGATGTGTTCTTCACCTGTTAGCTAGGTTGCGCGTTGACCTTAATGAAGTATCAAAACTTTTACCAGCTTTATTCACATGAGTTTTTTTTTTTTACCAAACTTCAGATTCTGTATTTCAATTGATGTGGAGGTAGATGGAAACTTAGCTGGAGAGAAGTTGTCTCCGTCCGTGTTTTAACAGACACACCTGGGGTAAAGTTAGAAACCAGAATCAGCTTTAATACAGTCCTGTTCTAGTCCTCAACTTCCACATCATTTTACTGGAGTTATTGTTGTTATTGTTTATGTCATCAATACCATATTCAGTGTAAATGGATGGGGATATACTGTATCTACTGTACGTTGCATTTGACGCACGACTAAGACAACTCAACAAATTCGGCATTCTGCATTCATTCACAGCAAAATATTGCGTCTTGATGGGGCTAACGTAAGCACATAGTAGTATGGAGGGCGCTAACGTTAGCACATAGTAGTATGGATGGCGCTAACATTAGCACATAATAGTATGGATGATTGAAAATGAAGAAAACAGAGATCCAGCAGACAAGCAGCAAGACATTCCCATCATCCTCGGCCTTATCTGAGAGAGATGTTTGAGATAGTAGGCATCAAGAAAGACTCCTGGCCAATGTGCTGGGGAACTTCTTCATTAATGTCTGTTTAGTCATTCATCTTTAATCCTTTATATTCTTTCCAGAAGCAATATTTGACCACACACACATACATTTCATTTAAATGTTAAGGGGAAGATTAAAAATAGAAACTGGATCTGTGAATTCTCACAGAATCACAACTGACTTCACATCTTGCTGCTCAGTCAGAATCTTAATAACCTGGAGTCCCAGTTTCTGTCATAATAATCATATACAGTGGGTACGGAAAGTATTCAGACCCCTTTAAATTTTTCACTCTTTGTTTCATTGCAGCCTTTTTCCA
>NC_048421.1:20244658-20282843 GCF_013103735.1 Etheostoma cragini
GGAAAATGGCTGCAATGAAACAAAGAGTGAAAAATTTAAAGGGGTCTGAATACTTTCCGTACCCACTGTATGTTAAGTTTTAGCCTATTGGCAGAAATTCAGGTAAAATGTAGCCATTGCCATATAAAGACTGTGTTCTCCATGTCCACTGAAGTTCCTCAGTGTGTACTCTAGGAACATTTGTGTGCTCCAGGTAGCTTTGCATAAAAAATGCTTGTCATTCACAAGGCTACTTTTACTTTTATAGTTTAAGTAAATTTCCAAGCCTGTACTTTTACTTGAGTAAAGAAGTTAATCAGTCCTTCAACTTTTACCAGAGTATTTTTTAACACAAGTATCTGTACTTCTACTAAGTAAGTTGGATAGTGAGTACTTTTGCCATCTCTGATTGTGTTACATGTCCAGTCAACAAGTCAGCCTCCTCACCAGCTGATGATTCGTGTAGAAAACATGGAAATAGGTATAAGAAGAAGGTATAAGTATGGTTAGTAAGGGCTCCTACATTTAAATGCTACAACATGCAATGTAACTGTTATGCTGTATGAGCCGTTCATTTGTTCAAACCAACAAACAGTCCTATGTGCAGGGAAAAGTGAATATGTTGATGTTGACTCAACAGACAGACACACACCACACACACACCTGGTTTTTAAGGCAAACTGAGTTAAAGTTTTGTTATTGCATGTGTCCGTGACTTTGTGTGTGTGTATGTGTGTGTGTGTGTGTGTGTGTGTGTGTGTGCTTGTGTGTGTCTGTGTTTGTTGCTCAGAGATGATGGATGGCAACATAGTAGCAGACACTTTAAACAAACAGTGAAACCATGGTTATGATGAAGCCAGCCATCTGAAAAACACACTCCAACACACATAGCTGCAGCCACATTGGATAGAAACACACACACAAACACACACACACACACACACACACATACATACACACACACACACACACACACACACACACACACACACACACAAACAGATACTGTGGGAACTCATAAATACATTCATGTCCAAATAAAATAATGACATGCATGCCTAAATGCACTGATAAAGAGTACACACACGTTCAAAAACACACATAAAGCATCAGTCTCTCCCTTTCTACTTCATACACAGTTGCTGAAATGTTGAGCACATCACTGACTGTAAGCCTATTGGAGCCACTGCCAAAGCATCTGACAGCACCCATATTTATGTCCTTATATGCCTTTTACCAGCCTAGACATGCCTGCAGCGGGGACAGTATCTGCAGCGTAAAATGGAAAATATGATAAATTACAGTATGAGACAAAAAGCCTCACCAGTTGACATCCATGCATGTCAATATTCATTTTGGCTTCAAACTGTTTTGTGGAAATCTGAAAACAAACTTTCCCACAGAAGCAAAGCTTCTCTGAAAATGCTGGAGGCGAGCAATCTCTAAAAAACTTAGAAATAAAAATGTGTTCTCATGAAGTCAATTAAAATGGTTGCACCCGTGGGGATGTTGGCATACTGCCTTCCAAGATATGATAAAGCAAAAAATATATACAGACTGAAAGCAGAGGGTAAGACTGAGCATCAAATACAGCAAATGATGGATTGTGGCAACAGGATCAAACAGTAACAGCCACTCACACAGTATGTTGACACATGCAATATGTTCATAATGAAATGTTTTGAATATCATGGGACATAAACAAATGAACAAGAAAGATATAAGACTATGAAGATATAATGTGCATTTTCGATAATTGATAAATGAGCAGCAGATATATTCGATACGTTTAATGTACAGATTAATAAGGGTAAGGAATATATAAAGCATCATGGTTGATTTAACAAAAAAAGGTCGATTTACTAGTCATCTTCACATCATACTGTCTTCTCCAGAGGAGGGGCTTCGCTCGGGTGTTGATGTTGAAATGGGATGAAAGTTTCAGAAAAAGCTACAGAATGGACCTCGGGTTAAGATAGTATTCTTTTTTTTAAACTACTAAAGAGTACTAGTACTATTACTACTATAGAGTTCAGAGAGCTTCTCTGGGCTAGCTGCCTTGGTCTTTCGATTGTAATGTGCTCCTGAGGTTTACCATCCATATTGTAAGATAAATGAGCATCTACTACACACAGCATCTTTTTTACTTGGACGATGAAACCTTTGCAACATGGGAAGACAACATTTATTTCTTAGCATGTAAAAAGCCATACTTTACTAGCCCAGCAGTGCATTTACTTGACATCATAGCTCGGTTTCTTCCTCATCCACCGATACTCTCTTCTTACTTAATTTTCCAAACTCTTGCTAAAAACTACTCTGTCTAAAAAAAGTCTGAATGCACCTTGATCCTGCTGTTATTACAGCCTGTCTGATTTAGTTGCTAAAGGCCACTAACAACAGGAAGATCAAAAACAACAATGATAAATATCATGGAAAAGTCTTCTTAAATATATTCTTAAAATTCTTAATTCTTAAAGTCATGTAAACATGTTCTAGTAGAACCCCAAAATACAAGTTTGATCCTGAAAATGAGCATGATATGTTTCCTTTAAACAAAAGCCTACAGGTCCCGGGATATTTATTTAGTTACTACAGTTCATCCTGAGGGCAACGTGACTGGCCCACCAACAGACCAATGCCATCCCAAGAGCCAGGCTGTCAGCGTGGCTAAAAATGCCCATCCCTGTCTAGACAAATAAAACATACTGCATGACATCCTGTTGAGTGATTTTATGTACAGTGGTGTGAAAAAGTGTTTGCCCCCTTCCTCATTTCCTGTTCCTTTGCATGTTTGTCCCACTTAAGTGTTTCAGAACATCAAACCAATTTAAACAATAGTCAAGGACAACACAAGTAAACACAAAATGCAATTTGTAAATGAAGGTGTTTATTATTAAAGGTGAAAAAAAATCCTATCCATCATGGCCCTGTGTGAAAAAGTGATTCCACTTCACTTGATTCACACTTAAGTGTTCCAAAACACTTAAGTGTGACAAACATGCAAAGGAACAGGAAATGAGGAAGGGTGCAAACACTTTTTCACACCACTGTACCTGGCTGGATGTTTAGTCATATGCATTATTACAAATGTCTGATTTTCAAATGAGGTTTTCTTACTTCTGGAACAGGTCCTGTTTCACTAAGGCTCTTTACATTAGTGACATTGTAATGTGTTTCAAGGTATATCGGTATCTGAAAAAGTCACAGTTTCAAAACCACTTACATTTTCAGTTGTACCGTTCCTAAGCTATCAGCTGTTTTCATGTTAATGTTTTCATGTTTCCTGTTAAAATGTCTTGGTTAAGGTCAAAGGTCAGGGAGGGCTGAAAGACATGTTGAGTTTTTAATTGCAGCGTCTATGCGTGTCTAAATGTGCATGTTGGAAAAGGTTTCATATATCCATATTCCAAATATGAGATAGAGAGATAGAGGCAGTGGAGGTAAAGGGGGAGATGTTTGCAGTCTGCTGATTCTCTGTTTTCTTACCCCTGGCAAAAATGGGCTGACTTTATCCTCATGGGAGGGGAAAAGAGAACAGTGTCACTGCTTTTCTTAATATGCTGTGCTGTTACATAATATCTAGACTGAGTCTGTGGTACACACACATTTTTTATCAAGGGAGTGTATTTGGTTCCATCACATGGTTTACATTTACTTTAAAGAGTGGAAATGGAAGGAAATAAAGCGAAAGGACGGAAAAGGAAGATTCCTTAGCCCCGTTATATAGCCTTAGCTCTTTATGTCTTTCTCCTGTCTCTCCAAATGTCTTTTCCCTCCCTGTCTCCCTCTCTTTCCCTGGCAGTGAGGATGGAAAATACTGCGCTGGAGTCTGGAGTGCTCTCTGAACGTAGACCTGTTGCATTGGCCCTGATTGATTTGTCCCCATTTACCCTCCTCTGACTTTTTTCTTCACCTCTCCACAATTTTTATTCCCTCCTTTCTTCTCCTGCCGTTCTTGCCTCTAGTTTGCAAATGAGAAAGGTCATGGCATTTCTTTTCTCCCTCATGAAACTGTCTCCCCTCTCTGTTCCTCCCATCAGAACACCTAAACTACATTGGCAGGCCTTGTAGCAGGTCTTAATGTATTTATCCTTTATTAGGAATGTCAGTTATTGCTTTGTTGTTTTTAATTAGGGATCGCCCGATACTGATACCTAATAGTAGTAGTTAATGAAACCAAAAGCCGATAATTGGAACCGGCTTTTGATACTATTACACTATATTTTGCGTTTACAGTGAAAATGAACATCTTTAGGTCAAAATTAAGATTTTGGTATGTTATAAACTCCATTAAGTCAGACTCAGTGGTGAGTGAAACGGAAGCAGAGGGACACACACCGAGCTGTAGCCAAAGTAGCACACTTTTAATTAATTAACTTCATGGGTTATCAGGCAAATAAAACACTGATACAGATGATCTGCAAACTGCCAAAAAAAACAGCCCGATGATCGTCCAGGGCCGATAATCTCTACATAAACCAATTCGAGAATGCACTGTTAGCATGTGAGTGTGTGCAGCCTGCCTGTAGGCCTACAATATGTTTGGTGAAACCCCGTCGAGCTCTATATTTTCCACTGGTTTATTTGGTATTGACTTTAACTGGTTGGTAGTTATTAGTTATCCGGTCTTCCTGTTCATGCAGGGTGCGGTCTGCCGGAGGGGGGTGCGTTGGATTTCCCCCTTTCTGGTCCATGTATCCCAGCCTGTATCACCGTGGGGACAAAATCTACCCCACCGTGACAATCATTTCAGGGTTTGTGGTAGTTGAATTTTGCCAAAACCCCTAATTTTTAAAAAAAGATTGTGGTTTGGATTAAAACACTCCCGAGGAATGGATACACGTTTCATGGGTGAAGCTTCTTTTGTTTTGGCCAAAGAGCAAAGTTCACTTCCCGGCCGAAACAAAAGATTTTCACCCAGGCCAGCTGTTTGTCTTACGGTGACACCACGTTGTGCTATTTTATTGCGGCGTGGCAATATATCCATGGTATTGGAAGGGGGATTTAATTCCTGCATGTTCTGTTTTGTTGCACATGATCAACCCCCCCCCCCCCCCCCCCCCCCCCCCCCCCCCCCCCCCCCCCCTCTTTTTCTCCAGACAAATTGCCCATGTGTATTAGTTGATAAGGTGGTTGTTTTGACTGATAAGCAGTTCAACCAATTATTTGAAGAGGAGATTATCTTTGTGCCCTGGGCCTCTAAATAACCCCTCCCACTTCATAACTCCATGAACACACATGTGAAAGTTACATGCAGATGTGAACACAATCAGCTAATTTAGATCCAGTTAAGCTGCGCGTGTGTGTGTGTCCGTGCATAGAATACTGGTTTGCTTTGACTCGATGCACTCGTGACTTCCCTCTTCATTTTCTGACATCATAAAAGGCTGTGCCAACACTGTCACTGCCTGCCAGATGTACACACTCGGTAAATCAGCCTGCACACATTCACACACAGTGCTGCGTCATGAATGTGTACACACACAGTCCAGTGATTTGTGAACATGTACGTCACTCTGATGTCTCAGTGTAAATAATTAACATTAATAATGTATCTGTGTATAAATACTACTGGAGAGATAAACAATGTGTGCCTGTGTGTGTGTGTATGTCGGCATGGTAACTGCAGGAGCTCTTTGATCCTCAGTGACCCTCTCTGCCTCCTCCCTCCTCATGAACACTTCCTGGACTGAGCATCCTGAGCAGGTAGCATGCGTACACACACACACACACACACACACACACAGACACACGATAAAAGATGCCAATTGACTAAATGAGTTTGTTACAAGTCTCCTGAGCAAATGCCAAGAAGAGTAAATTAATCTAAAATGAATTGTGCAGACTCATTAGCCAAAAATGTAACTTGATCCATGGACTTATTGGCATCAGCCAATAAGGAGCACTTAATAAAAATGGTTGGTCAGTGCCAAAATAGGTATTTTTGCTTATAGTGATTTCATTTTTTGGAATATCTTTGATTGCTTGATATTCCTGAAATCTGTACAACCCAAGAAAAAAGGTCATACAAGTCCATAAACCATAATAATTAAAGCATCACATTTTACTTAACTGACACACGAAACATATGGATCCAAAAGATTTATAAATGTAGAAACATGAACAAAATATTTCTTAACACTCCCTGAGTGATTTGAACTACGTCGATATTTTCAGTTTTTGAGATGCTCATTTTTACGAGCTGAGCGTAAGAGCGTTTTGATAATTTCATCGGCAAGCGTATGACGCAATTATCCGAAAGACAGAAGCCTTGCTCTAACTGTCACAGTCTTTAATATTTTTATTAATTTAAACAAGATTAAAGGATTGAAATAACTACTGACAGAAATACAGTTTGAATGTAATCTTTTACAATTAGAGTTTTACACATTTAAACACATATTATAGAGCTTACCTGTAACAAACCTTCTCAGTTTTGATTCTTTTGTATGACTCGATAAATAAAGCCAACCAATAACATCTCAGTTAAAGCCAGTCAAAGGTTTCGATGACAGATGTGAGCTAACTATCAGAAAACATGCAGAGCTTCTTAAAAAGTGGGTTGGTGGATCAAATGTGCAGCAGTACTGGAACTCAGTGTCCCGCCAAAGTGCGAGCCCAGCCAAGAATGGTGTAGCCGTGGTAATTTCGGTGTTAGCTCCACATCTGTTGCTGTTTCCATCCAAGTAACTGACGCTCAAATGGAAACGGGGCGTGCTGCTCAGCACCAAGGCTTGGGATAAGTGGTGTAATGTAGAAATAACATGATATTTTTGGAATATAAGACAGTTTTTTCCCTCTCACTAATGTAATGCAGAGACTATAAGACTATGTTATTTCTTATCCTGTGGTGTTAACAAAGCCACTACTATCTTTTACTGTGACTGTTATTGCCACTCTTCATTTCAACCCCAAGCGGCCCGTCTGACACCGCCCACCAAGAGCCTGGGTCTGTCCCAGGTTTCTTCAAGGGAGTTTTTCCCTTGCCACTGTCGCAATAGTTGCTTGCTCTGGAGGGAACTATTAGAACTGTTAGGCTCTTGTAAATTATAGAGTGTGGTCTAGACCTGCTCTATCTCTATCAAGAGTCTATAACTCTTGTTTTCTTGTTTTAAAATGTTTTCCGAAACACATCTCAGTGAACTACTGTATTTTTGTAAAATGTAAAAAGTTGTATTCCATACGAGAGGTTTGTTATTCTCGAGCAACCCGCATGACACGTTCGTCCAATCAGCTGCAAGTCAGGGGCGTCGAGCATTGACCAAGGATGTATGACGTCGCGACACCACGCTTCAGTCTTGTCGCAAAAATGAATCAGCACTGTCAGAGAATGAGACGTCATGACCCAAACAGGCAGCGAAACATTGGCGTTGGGGTTGGTGATGCCCAAGGTCTCTGTCTGACCCCGGAGATTCCAAACCAAAACAGGTCAGAAGTGTTTTCAAATGGCTCCGGAAACGCCAGAGGAGTGAGAATGCAAGCCGAAACGCAGCAATGTAAATGTAGCCTCAGATGGGTCTGATCTGAATTCTGGAACTCATCCAGCATAACATCAGACTATCCCTGTGCCTGACACTGTGGGCCCCCACCCGGACAAAATCAGGACACCTGGGCCTCTCCAACACACCCCTCCCCCAAACTCAACTCCTTCTTCTGCTTCCAAAAATCTGGAGCAAAAGCCCACATGTTTTTTCAGGGCTATTTGTTCCATTTTAGCTGGAGAATGACAGGAATGGCACACAGCAAAGGGCAGCGGGCTGGATCTGAACCTAGACCCCTGCCAAGGACTTAACCTACATGGGGCGCAGGCTCTACCGGTTGTGTTAGAGGTCAGTGCATTTCTTTGTGTGCAGAATTGATGCAAAAGGCCTTAACACCCAAATGACCACAGATGTTTTCTGGCTAATTAGATCTCCAGTCAGATTAAAGCTGGATGGAGCTATGCTTGGAATTGAACACGCTCACACAGATCTGTAAAGAAATCTAATCCAAGAGATCTAATCTAAGAGATCTAATCCAGAAACATAGGTGAAAGAACCAGGGTGGGTGCACTCTGGTTGTGTACAGGCTTTATATATAATAACACTATAAAAAAAGCAACTTTATAGTAAACGGCTTCACCTAAATAGTTGCATTAAACACACAGATGCATGGACAACATTTCCTGCAGATGAACACACCACATTGCACAGAGCACACACCCAACACACACACACACACACACACACACACACACTGAATGACTTCACCATAGTGTTGCCTGCCGCAGCAGAACTCTGGGAAAATACTGATTTCATGATGTGCTGCAACACCTCAGGCTGCAGCCATGCTGTGTTCTCTGTTTCCCTTCCTACACACACACACACATACACATACACACACCCACACATACAACTAGGTATCACTGGGTTGCATAGAGGTGGTTGCTAGGCAACAAGCATCTTCTAGCTCTTCCTACACATGGAGAAATGTGCTGTTCACGCACCGAAAGCACGAGGATTCAAAATCACACTCTCACACACACACACACACACACACACACACACACACACTATTCACACCGCTGTAATGAGTGCGCTGACGGTGTGAGCGTCTGTGGGAAACAGCAACTGCTTCCTCCAGAGAGACTCCCTCTGAACATGGAGACTTCATGGAGACTCCGCTGCTCAGACATGCAGCTGACGCCCGGATACCCAGATCAGCTGAGCTCAATGTGGTCACATAGCTTCAGTTCATTACCACAGTTCACTCATTAATTACTGTAAGTATAGACCAGCTCTCCCCGCCGCCGACCCATATAGGACGCGAGTAGTAAACACACTAATTGTGTAATTCAAAGCAAAGCAAAAGGGAGCACTAAGCCATTAAAACAGAAGGCAGTGCAACTATAATCAAAGCTGGGAAAACACAATCCAAAGCACTGAGACAGCAGGGATAAACGCCAGCATTCATGGTACAAAAGAGAGGTTCTAATTTGGGTTTCTGTCACAGATTACTTCTTAAATGCTGCAAAAAACAAACAAATGTATTCTCATAATTGTGCATTGATTTGTGGAGTACCTTGTCCCTCCTGTAGAGTAATGAGATGATCTATAATGGAGTACTGCCGTGCACAGGTCTGTACATCTCATTTATCAAACATAGCAGTGACTGATAGTATTTAAAATGTTATAGGCTTTTAAATAAAAAATGTCTGGGATACATCCACAGAGGGTTGATATATTACATCATGGTTCTTCAACGTTTTTGAGGCCAAGGACCCCTTAGCTGAAAGAGAAACAGAGCAGGGACCCCTACTAAATACATTGTATAAAAAATAATTGCAGCAAAATAAACTGGGCCAGATGGCTGAATATGGATGGATGGATATTCATACTGTATATTACTTAAACATCATGTTTTAATTTTAAACACCCATGTGGAAGGCCCAGTGTAAGATGAACTGTATCTGTGGATGGATGCCTATTGGCTATATTACTTAGTAAGTATCATCAGTGTTGTGTAATCAAATGTGTTTTAGTTTTTTCGACAAATAAGCCAATTCATCTTTGCTTATAATGTGTTGGATATATGTTGATGTATATTTTTAGACATACTTTCATTTTTGAAAAAAAGAACAACTTTCAAATAATAATCAAACAATAATTTGCTCCCACCGCAATAGCTCTGAGGACCCCTGAGGGGTTATGGACCCCCTGTTGAAGATCTCTGTATTACATGACCAGAGTTGGGAAGGTTACTGAACAAAAGTATTAGATTACACATTACTAGTAACTTAAAAAAATAATGCCTTACTTACTACTAGGGCTGGGCAAGTTAACGCGTTATTATTGCGTTAACTCATTAATTAATTAAGGGCGAGAATTTCTTTATTGCGCGTTAACGCAGTTTTTATTATTTCTTTAGTATTGTAAAAGTTTGTTGCTCACATGCTTTGTAAATAAAGTTGAATTTTCTTATCACCGGAGTACTTCCAGTCTGAAATATCACCTTGACAGTTGATACCAGAAATTACATTACAATAGCAAAGAAACACACATTGGTGCGAGGCTTCGGCAGACTACGTTAGATGCAGCGTGTGGGTAAGTAGAGATAAATAAAGGCAAGAGAAGCTAACAAATGCCATAGCAACGTGGACAGCTACAGACTGCAGGCCCAGTAGAGGACATCGGTCTGAGAATTGCAACAACAACAGCAGGTATGAGATTCCCTCAAGATGCACCATCACAAGGAGAATAAACTAGTGGTCTGAAAAGGAGAGGACTGCAAAAGCGACCAGGCTACAACATGTGCGCGCGGGACACTTTATTGAAGTTGCACAGCAGTGGAATGTGTCAAATAAAGTCACCGCAGTTAGCCCAGATAGTACGAATAGATACGGAATCTGATCGCTGCTGCGAGCCTTCTGCCTTCTGATCATGTCCCCTGCTTTGCGCACGGTCTCCAGCGTTCTGTCACAGTGCCTCTGCTTAACAGCGCGTTGGACAGTGTCCCTCATTGTCTCTGCTTAACAGCACGTTTGACAGTGTCCTTGCGAAGTGCAGAAAAGTTGTGGGGTACTCTAAACCCAGTCCAGCAAGGGCTGCAGAGTTAGAGCAACAACAGATCAACGTGTACATAAGAAGGAGTGGCTTATGCAACACGTTCCAATCAGATGGAATTCATCTCTGGACATGATGAATACATCATGTTTAAGTTGAGACGTACACTAAATATTTTATTTAACTGCTACTTTATAAACAAAATGCTGGTAAGTTTTTGTAGAAAAAATGTTACGGCACTTTTGTTCATATGGCAGAACCTTTAAAAAAAAAATTGCACAATATACACTACTTTTGAATTCATTATTTCATTATGCGATTAATCGCGATTAAAAATTGTAATCGCTGCCCAGCTCTACTTGCTACATTACTCACTCCTGAAATTACTTTTTGGATTACTCCATAACAACACCTGAGATGCAGCATAAATAACAATATAAAGTTTAAGGTGCAATAATTTTAAATATTTTAAAATAGTTAATGCAGTACAAATTTGTCTCCCCCGGCCCCTCCTCCCCAGACTCAAAGTTTACGGAGGTCGCCAGGCTGAGATCGCAGCAACCACAACAATGCTGCTCGGCGCTTGTCTCACCAGCCAGACATTACTTCACAGCACAGCGGAGTAGCTAACGTCAGATACTGACTGCGGAGCTCGGTACCCATCTGACAGATGCACTTTTTCGGCTTAGAATTACAGTAGAAACCGCTAAAGACACCATAACCTCACTGTCCTCTCCACCTGACCGAACAAGCTTTATTGGCATAGAATAACGGCGACAATTGCTATAAACACTGCAAACTCACGGTCCTCTCTTCCAGATTAACAGCCCCCCCTCTTGGCCTAAAATAAATCACGCTTTCCTGGTCCTCCGGCAACGTTAGCAGTTAGCAGGGTTAGCATTGCGGCGTTAGCCAGGAACAGTTGGGATCATTTTACTGGCTGTTTCTCAATTGTTTTTGCGAGAAACCGACTTTCATTTCTTATAGAATGAATTAACTAGAGATTAGAACTGGATTAGATTAAATTAGATTAGAATTGATGACCACACTGCCTATTTAACATCTCTCTCTCTCTCTCTTGCTACGTAATGGAGCCCCAGACCATTTATGTCATTCAGAGGGTCTCCATGGGACAATTACATTGATTGACAGCTGCATTATGGGAAAGCAACAGCCAATAACTGCATGCTGTCAGACCAGACGACGTTGCATGATGGATGCACTGCAATCATAGACTGTTATTACAGTCTATGATTGCAACACATAAACCTAGCAATGGAACCCCACGTGCATGCAGTGTCAAACATATAAACTCCACAAACTCATGCACGAGCAAAGAGTGCATGCAGCAAGTACACACGATAAAGTGCATGAACACACACACACGCAAAAACACTCACACACACTCAAGCATACACACACAGATGGGTACTGTTCAGAGTGTGCCAGATGAAGTCAGAGGGGCAGCCAGCTGAATTCATTACCTATAAATACACATGTCATATCCTTGCTAACTCTCCACACACACACACACACACACACACACACACACAAGCAAGGACCCACACACTGTGAGAAGCTCCTTCACACATGTGTGATCCTGACGCATCTGAAGCCTCAGAGAAAAGAGGGAAGCTCAGGGTAGAAAAAAAAACATTGGATGGAGGAAGGGTGTGTGTGTGTGTGTGTGTGTGTGTGTGTGTGTGTGTGTGTGTGTGTGTGTGTGTGTGTGTGTGTGTGCGTGAGATAAACTGACTCCCACATAAAGCCCACAAACCAACCCATGTTACCTATTCTATTATCAGATCATGTATACCTTCCATCCCCTCTGATTTCCCTCCTTTTCCTTTCCTCCCTCCTTACATCCTCCCACCCAACCACCCCCCCCCTTGCCCTCCTCGCCTCCCTGCACCGGCAATTTCTGCTTTCCCTTTTTTAACGGGTGAATCAATCAATCATACAATGCAAAACAAACTCAGACAATACACATACAATTGTGTTAAAAAACAGACTAAAATAACTTACACAAATAATTTACACAGGTTAATTTACACAGGGTAAAAATTACAATATATGTGTGCAAAGTGGCCTGGTGTGGGTGTGTTTACTACTTATTTAGGTGCTGCCTGAGAACACCAAGTGGCTTGACTTGGTTGATCAATCACGACAGAGTGTAAATATACGCTAAAAGAAGTATAATAGGAGCTCTTTAACCAACGTCACTCCTCTAGCCTAAACTTAACCAACCTAACCAACAAAGGCCACGAGTGGCCAATCAGAAGCCAAGTAAGGCTAGTCATGACTTCGCCATCCGTGGAAAGAAAATTAGACTCCCCGACTACGTTAACACTGAGCTCCAGAAGGCTTGAACGTGCACACAGCTGGTGCAACAGCTTGCAGGTTCAGTTTGTTGGCAAAGTGCACAGGACAGGATGAGAAGTGGTGATTAGTTCTGAGCTCTCGATCCATATTTGCTCAGCTGCACACACACACACACACACACACACACACACACACACACACACACACACACACACAGGTAAACAGGAAGTGGATTATTGAATTAGAAAGGAGACACTTTCCGAACGGATGCAAGACCACCTGACAGAAAAAAAGAGTTATAGAAAGATTAATAAAAAGGAAAGTCCAAAAAAAAAGGTGGGACAGGAAGCATGAAGTTATTATGAGACAAACCGTTTAATGCATGCTGGCTTTACTGCAATACCCTGAGTTACTGCTGGGTTGTTAAACAATAATATGAATTTGTATTACTTTGCAGCTAATGAAGGCTCCCAACCTGGACGTTTTCATCAGTATCTGTTAGTGCTTTTGCCATTTATCTCTTACAGTTGTTCAGGAGTCTTATTCCTTATCTTAATTTTATTTTCCAAACCATTTATCAACATTTTTGGTGTTCATTTGTTACACCGCATTGTAACTTTTATGATTGTATTTCATACCTGTGGTATTCTATTTGAGCTGTTTTTATATTCTTTTTAATGGATGCCTGTAATTGTTTTAACTGCTCTTTAATTTGTTCTGTAAAACACTTTGAATTGCCTAGTTGCTGAAATAAAGTTGCCTCGGCCCAACTTGCCTACATGCTAATGAACTGTAAACGGAAGTGAAATGGAGAAAGAGTGGTAGAGCTTTTAATATGTAGTGGGGCAAACTTGATTTTTACCCAAAAAGACCCCAGCAGTAAGTTTAAATAAGTTTAAGTGATCTCTGAGGGACAGACAAAGACATCTGGGCCTGTCCCCCAAACTCCTACAGGCTACCAAAAGGGATAACCATCATACAATGGCTGCATGGCCAGGAGCGAGTGGTCAAAGTCGCCAAAATCTAAACAACTAACGGCTTTTAGTTCACACCTTTCGAGAGCGCTGCGAATTCCCATTTGCTGGCAAGACATTGAACACAGCGGGGATTCTCAGCTGGCTGCTACATTGTTGAATATATCGATGATGATATTACTTACGATAAATTAACAGATAGTAAAGGGTACTCAGTTCTGCATTTCTGCTGCGTTCAGTATTCTGCTAAGATGCAACAAACTGCTTGTTGAATTTCAAACAAATGAAAGGAAATCATTTCCAACATACTGTTATTGAACGAAAAAGGCAGCACTTAAAAAAGAATGAAAGTTACATTTTAAAGTGCAGTTTTCCACGGATATTTTTTTTGCAACCGACACAAAAAAGTATTTTTTACAGTACAGTCTGATCTTACATTTTCCCATATTATAATAACAGGAATAACTCGCTCCACATCAGTCCTTCCAGAAAAATCCACAGTTTTTTTTGTGATTGTTGCAGGCAAATATCCTTGATTATGTGGCACGTTCTTTAAAAAAATGCAGTGGAATATGCAGGATACGTACGCGATAAAATTGCGGTTTGATGAAAAATAGAATGTGTAAGTCTTGTTACGTCACTTCATAACGTTGCCATGGCAAAAGGGGATAATGGCTGCTCTTGTAGGACGTAAACGCAACATTTTCCAACTTTCTACTGAGATATATGTGACTTTTTTGCAACGGAAATGTGGGGATTATGAAATTATGCAAGCCCTGCATTATTTTGTGCGGAAATTGGCAATTTATGCAGCGAAAGTGCGGCGTTTTTGAAAAAATACGGCCAATGCATGAATATGCATGGATATGGCTGATTATGCATTGAATTATGCGATGGCATAATCACATTTTTCTGGAGGGACTGTGCAATACAATGTTATTATTTTTATTTAAAGTAAGTTGTTTTCCAGATGGATCATCAAGTAAAGATGATGGTGACTCTTTCCATTAGCTTCAGTCCTGCCAAATGGCCTCGGTAGGGAACTTGTTTTAGTGGAACATGTGTACCTTCCAAGGCTGTTCTAGCTGTGCAAGAGAAAACTCAGAATGGACAGATAGTCTAGCTAGCGGTCTGGATTTACCCTGCAGAGATCTGAGGAGCAGTTAACCAGAGTCCTCAGAAATCCACTGCAGTTTGTGGGGTCTTAAAATTTTTTATCCACTAATATTCAGACATGTCTTTCAGCACATAAATCTATGGGGAAACGTGACGGCTGCTATGTCAAATAGCCTTTAAAGGTCACACGTGTTTAGTTGTCCATTATCAAAATCAGTGTTGCCTGTTCACAAACCTTTTCATTAATATTTACCACCACCATCAATTCCAATCGGCTTGGAATTTGACATTACAACCATACGTTAGCATAGCAAGGGACGTACAGGACATACTGCTCCACCTTTCACGTTTTTGCTGTCACATGATAAACTCACAAGTGGTGCTAATGCTGCTAACGGGTATCGTTGCTTCCCGGGCACCGGCAAGTTTGAAGAAGGTAACATGGAGGACCACACATATTCAAAATCCAAATTTCAGAAGCAGGAGTCTTCTTCTTTGCCCAGAAAGAGAAAAAAGATATTAAAGAGAGCAAGAGACTGGCTTTTGAAGTGTGGAGGCTACAGAAGCTGTAAAACATACTTGGAACTGCGTAGCGCGAGAGAGTTGATATATGATCTCAACGCTAGATGGGAGATATTCTTACACATTGGACCTTTAAAGCCTTGCTCACTTCCTGGGGGCATGGCTACAACTGATAAAAATCTGCGATCAACATTCAATTTAGCCGCAACATCGACGGTCACTGCTTAGAAATGAGAAGCTGCTTTTGTCCAACTCTGTCTGAGACCCATTATTTCAATTTTTGATGATAAATTTTCCTCCGTTATCATTATAAACTGCATGTTTACCGCTTGAGAACGAAAGGTGTAGCAGCGTATCTAAGGGGTGGGGTTAAGCCAACAGTCCAGTCCAGTTTTATCTCCATTTACTTCATCCTCACTTTTAACCTTTTCACTGTCTTGGGATTCCAAGTTTGTGTCACTATTTCAATTTCTTTATTTAGACATTTGTTTTATTTCCTGTTTTTTTCATCACTATGTAAAACTCTAGGAGTTAGCAGGAGGAGCATGTGGTCGTAGTAGTAGTAGTACTCTATACTGTAACCCTGCAGGATATTACCAGAATGGAGGATTTGTATCCATTATAACCTGCTATTTATACACACAGTGAAACTCTAACCCCTGCTTTGACCACACACTCACACACACTCGGCTAACCATGGGAGGCTGTCTCCATGGATACAAGAGTGCTCATTGATTAAACTCACACAGAAACAACTCTTGGTATCCTATAGGGCTGCACGATATGAGGACAATCTGCAATATGCAATAACGTTGTAGATTATAGCCATAACGCTATCACTTCATATTATAATCAATAATACTCAGTTCTGCATTTCTGCTGCCTTCAGGGTTCTGCTAAAATACAACAAACTGTTGAATTTAAGACAAATTAAAGGAAATCATGTCCATCATTCTTTTATTCAACAAAGTGTGCCTTTGGCGATATGTTGCTGCGTTCATGTGTTTACTCTGCCAGTTGATAATAAAAAGACCCCTACTGAAAGTTGACCCCCTGCAATCAGAGTGGGGGGGTCTCTTTCGTGGAGATGCAGAATGAAGGATTGCAACGCAGTTAAGCAGAGCTGAAGACACAGCGCGGAGCAGAGAGGTCCCACATGGCATCTGGTTGACCTCCATGTTTACAACTAGGGGGAGGGAGCAGGGAGCACGAGTGCCCCTGGAACTCTCTCAGATGGCTTCACTGGCAACGGCAATTTTATTTATAGAGCACCTTTCACTAAATGTAAACCCAAAGTGCTTTACGATAAAAACAGGGTTGTTATGTCATGTTAGAACGCAAACAGAAAAAGCATTAACCCAACAAGACAATCTACAAAAACAACAGTGTGACCATACAAATTCACACACTGTATCTAATTAAATGCCTGATGGAATAGTTGTGTTTAGGGTTTGCTTTTGAATGTGCACAGCTTGTTCTAAAGAGCAGTGACTAAAAACACTGTTCCAGCCAGGCGGGCAACCGAGGAAGGCGGGGGAGAGAGTGGGGGGCAGCCACTAGTTATCTGTCCTTGAATCTGTGGGGCAGAGCTCATGAAGGGGGAGTAGTATTCATTTGGCAGTTGAGTTTAAATATCACCAATCTAATCAGGTAACTGCACCTTTAAGTGCTTTATACCCTATTGAGGGGTTTCACCAACCTGCAGACCTTAAATCCTACAAAGAGTTGGAGGCCTAGAACCAGATGGTGTGGTTGGGTGAGGGAGACGCAGTCCAAGTCATTAACAACTGTTGTTTTGTGAAGTAATGTAATAACGTCTTTAATCAACCTAACCTTTACTGTATGACATCATTGCAATACTCAAGTGGTAGCCAAGTGACTCTCAATTTTTTTTTCATTTCAAGGACTCCCAGTTTGTTATCTATACTATAAACTACCTGGGTGAGTTTGAGCGCCTCCTTTCCTCTCATCCTTTCTGGCATTGCTCTCCCTGGATTTTAATAACTTTTGGAAGTTGATACTATTCCAAATTTTTTCTCAGTCTGACATATTAGTACAACCTAAAACACGGCAATAATTAACCATTTTCCTTGACGACGTTTGGGATCTACTTCAGTAGATGATGAAGTGATTTGAATACCGAATTAATGTGTTCAAATCGATGTGTACATGTAAGGACTCTGGCTGCTCCATTTTTTAATAAGTCAGAGGCGTCCTACTGATTGTTTGGAAAATTCTGCCAAAAAAGCCTTACAACAGACCAACATGCTGTTTCTCTGAGTCAGTTTGAGATATTAATGCTCTACGTTTTATATAGAAGGGAAGCAGAAAATAAATCATTCATTACAACAAAAACATATTAATACCTTTTGTCATCTTTAAAACAGATGTGTTATTTTATCCATGTGTCTAGATTTTGGTCACTTTCTATCTCCATATATGATATAATAATAGCCAACTATGTGTTAAGACCTAATGTGGATCATAACAAATCCTGCTGCCGGATACAGCAGTGACGTTGTGTAAACACTGTGTAACTGTCACTGTTACAGGAATAATCCGTGTGATTATTGTCTCAAGGAAATGAGATCCATGTTTCCTTAATCATAACTTCTATTAGTAGAGCGGCGCATCAAGCACATCTAAAGCGCTTTAGGCTCCATCTGTTCATGACGGCTTCATCATTTTCCCTTTCTTATATTCCAACAGGAGTGGTATGAAATGATTCAGCAGAACAGGGTAAAGTGGCGTTTTTAAATGACTGACTCTTTAAGCCGCTGCCACCAAAACTAAATTAAAAAAAGATGAAATAAGTGTTTGATGTATTGATTATCACTGCTTGTAAAGAGCTTGGAGTGGAAGTGTTGCAACTGCCACACTCAGAAGTGCACTGGCGCTCCATAGTTACCTAGCAACAGCTAGGTACACACACAGAGAACATGTTTGAATTCCATACACATACCATGCACAGTCTGCGTTTAAACTTTCAATCCAACAAGTCTCCCAGACCATACGATGATATGAGTTCCAAACCCTCTACTACGACCCACAGGAGGGTGTTACGAATACAACCCCATAGCTAAACCAGAGAAACAACGGTCGCATTTTGAAAGTAAAGGTTGCGATTTTAACGCATGTCTTTAACGCACGGGTTTGCATGTGATGCTGACAGTGATGTTTATAAAGTTTTTATTAAAAAAACTCTCCCATGTTGCAGTTTGGTTATGTTTAGGCACAAAAACTACTTGGTTATGTTTAGAAAAAGATCATGGTTTGGGTTCAAATCACACGTTCATTCACTTCCTAAAGGTTACGCACGTGACATTGAATGTAATGCTTATCAAGTTAACAAAAATAGTCTTTTTTTTCAAATGGGCCTCAAACCCTGTTCGACCCACGAGAAAGTCCTGTCGGGTGAAGACTAGTCTAAATTGTTCAGATTGATTGTTCAGGTGCCACTGTAAATTCCCCCTGTTGTCCCTCATTTTCAGCCACATGTCCGTCACTTTGGCCTCTCTTTGTGTTGGAATCTTAGACTGTGGTGGATTTCTGAGGACTCTGGTTAACTGCTCCTCAGGTCTCTGCAGGGTAAATCCAGACACCTAACTAGACTATCGGTCCTTCAGAGTTTTCAGTAGCAAAACTAAAACAACTTTTGAAAGTACACATGTTCCACCAAAACAAGTTCCTTCCTGAGGCTATTTAGCAGAGGCACCGGTGCGCCGCCTGGTGCTCAGCACCCCCAAAATTGTGATTGGTTTAAAGAAATGCCAATAAACCCAAGCCCGTTTTTTCTCCCATCCCGGGATACTGTGTGGACTAGCCGGACCCTCCTGACAGCAACGACATGGCAAAGAAAGACTAGAAAACATGCACTTGCTGCTGGACTTATTTGCCCCTTCCCCTCCATTTTAGTCTGATCATCATTTAGCATCTGAGCTCGTTTGTCCCTGGAGAAATGCAAAACACAATGAAGTCCAAGTGCAGACACAGATGCCACTTCCATTCTCTGTATCCCTAACACGCTGAGACACGCAGACGGCATGACGACACCCACGCAGACAGCCGAGCAAAGAGAGACTTACAGAGGACCACAACACACCCGGGGGGACAGTACCATGGCTCGGTGATCAATAGAGACCATGTGTCTGCTGTATGAAGATCTTTCTCTGCCTTCTCTGTTTCTCTCCCTCTGTTTTCACTGCTTTTCCAAACTCTGCTTCCTTTTACATTGCTCTTCCCTGACCCTCCACCATTCTCCACTTTGGGTTATGAAATTCGCCTCATTATCATTCCAACACAATTTGTTTCCTCTTCAACTGTTTGTTGAAAGATGTTTCTGTCTCTCTCTTCTGACCCGTTTTTCTCTGTTCTTCATTTAGGAGAATCTAATCATCCCTGGCCGCTCTTTTTCCTCCTGATGTGAACCTGCACAGATACTTCTTCCCCTCCAAGGAAACATAAAAACAGGCCACTTACGGTACCAATCGTGCATGTACACTACCATTAACCTCAGTTCAACAGACCCGATCTATCTTGGAAAATAGGATTCACAAACACAGCGTGTTGGTTGATGCTTAAAATGAGAACCAACTGTATGCCATTTTCAATTTATACAGATTAGCTATGGTAATAAGGCATGGTATCTCTAACCCAAAATCCTCACACTGTGTGAGATAGTCCAATAACTGACAGTAAATCTGGGCCAATATGCACTAAACCGCTCAGAATAGGATTGCTGATCCTGCAGTACTCAGTAATTCAGTCATAAGGATGAGAAAGGAAGACTTTCGGCAAAGTCAGCACTCCTGTTCTCAGATACCAGATACATTTTGGACATTATTGGTTTATATATCTATAAATCGGGATATCTCTGTGCGTGTGTCCCCACTCATGCGCAGTACGGCAGCAGGGGCAGGGAGTTGCTGAATCCCTACAAGGCTGCAGGTGTCTTGCCAAAAACTCATTGCTGTCTACCCTACATGCAAATTATGAAATAGGGGACACACTTAATCTCTAGATGAGTTGAGCCGTGCTGCAACATATGTTAAAGGTTGGGGATCTCGTGCACGTTGTTTTGTTGCTTTGTTGCACAAAACAATGTTGACTTGTTGAATCTACATGAGCCACAACCGAGCCTCGGCTGTTGAACCTGTACCATGTATTACAGGTTGAGTTTTCTCAAAAACTAATTATAAAAAAACACACACTCCCGAGGAGCTTTGTTTATGTCATATAAAACCGACTGTGACCGCAAAGTGCAAGTTCTGCTTTCAAATGGTTATTTAAAGTAAAAAGAGAGGCGTTATCACTCAACACAATGTACTTCAAGGTAGAGCTGTGCATTATATCGATATTATATTGATATCTTGACATGAGACTAAGTATTGTCTTAGATTCGTTGTTTGTCGTTTTATCGTAATATGGCATAAGTGTTGTCTTTTACTGGTTTTAAAGGCTGCATTACAGTAAAGTGATGTCATTTTACAAACTTGAACCAGATTTTTGTATTATTTGCCTTTACCCACTTAGTCACTACATCTGCATTACTGATGGTCATTTATCAAAAATCTCATTTTGTAAAAATATTGTGATATTTATATTTATATTATCTCATTGCCCAGCCCTACTTCAACTATATTGATAATATAATGCATCACCTTAATGGTGGTACTTTGGGGGTGTAGAATCTGAATCTGCAACGTGCTCTGTCAGGTATATGTATGTTTTCCTCAGTACACAGTAAGTTGCAGGCCTACCGTTGGATTAATAAATGCTTCGGGGGCCTTCTGTAAGTTCTTTTAGAGTACAATGGTTCTGGAAAAAGCTGCAAGCAGCAATACAGGAGCACAAGCAATCGTACACTAGTATCTTTAAGTCCAGTACGTTTCTTCATTTCCATGTAACAACAGACGGAGATATTCTTGTTCCAAATGTGCATTTGCATTGGCAGAGGCATTAGAGACAGATGTGCAACACAACAATAGTGCTGGGATAATGGAGTTTAATGTCTGACCTATCGCAAGACTAAATCTGCTTCTAGGGTAAAAGCCATTACAGGGGGAATTATGAGAGGCATTTGGAGGTAATTGAAAACAGAAACACTGCTTTTCAAATGCTAAGTATTAGTAAATGGGATAAATACCAGGCAGACAGAAAATACTGCAGGCAAGCATTGTTAGCACAAAAAATATTTTTTGTTGTATCTAACTGTTAGTGTCATTGGGGATTGAACTGATTCTACAGCCATGCTGCGAGCCTGGATTTAGATGATGGTGATAAAGGAAAAGTTAGGGGTTAACCAAAGTAATTATAATCCATCCTGAGGGAGACATGAATATCCATACCTAAGTTTATAGGAATCCATCCAGTGATTGGTTACAGATATTTTTGTCTGGTCTAAACCAAAGTGCCAAACTTGACATTGTCATCACTAGAGCAGAGTATGAAAAAGTAAAAATGTAAACTGTTTTGGGGGTTTCTGTAAATAATATCACAGAGTACGGTCCAGAGCTGCTCATTTATGAAAAGCTCAATGGGATAACTGTTGTTGTGAATTGGCGCTATGTAAATAAAATTGAATTGAAATTGAATAAACACAACTAGAGAAACTCACCAAGGAAGTTTTAAAAGACACAAAGAAGTGTTGTGTGACAGGTCAAATGCAATGTCTAGTTTTATCAGGTGTAAATTACTCCTGGACTAGTCTATATCCTTGACGTTACACTTCCGGGATTGCTCCGGTGCCGCAGGAAATTCTGTCAGATGCATTTACTTTCCTTAAATATTATTAAACTGCGGTGGATTTCTGAGGACTATGGTTAACTGGTCCTCTGCAGGGTAAGTCCAGACTGCTATCTAGACTATCTGTCCAATCTGAGTTAATTATTTTGCAGCGGCTCTGTTTAGCACCACCCATGACGATTCTGAGAAATGTCATAAAAACCAGAGCACATTTTCCTCCCATGGCCGGAAGCTATGTAGGGTAGCCAAACCCTCCTTCAGCGCGCTTTGGTGGGGGGTCTGGCAAAGCAAGAATTCTCATGAACCAATACTTGGGTGTCTCTTATTCCATGGTTGTGTTTGAATGCAGAGTGGGACATCGCTGGAGGAAGCAACATGTGACCATTCCCTCTTTTCTCTGTCTGTCTGAGCTGATTTACATCACCCCGAGTATAATACTACCAAGATGAACATGGGGTCAACTGCTGCCTTTAGGTTCTTGCTGCAATGTTAAGAGCAGATTGCAACACTTGAAGCAAACCCAAACAAACACACACACAAAGACACACACACACACACACACACACACACACACAGTGTAATCTGCTACGTATCTTTTAAGGAAACCAAAGTATAAAAAGGAAATCCCATGAAAGTTCTGATGTTCATAAGTTCTTACATCACCTCATGTAAGACTAGTGTTCACACTAGTGTTTTTTCCCCAATACCGGTATTCAAACAATACTTTAAAAAACGTGGCCGGTGCCTAAACAGTGTCTGAACCGATACTTTAAAAAAGAAGATCACAAAACAGTCAAAGAGTTGGTGACAATAGAGAACAGCTTGTTAATGCCATATGATCAAACTATTTCACCAGGTATTTCCGTGTAAACAACAAAAAGAAGAACCACTAGATGCAAGAAGGGTACTTCTACTACTAGTTAACTACTACAAAAACAGCTAGACTTTCTCAGGTTGCACTTTAGTGCAATCGAAAGCACATCAACCCTTGTGTTGTCTTCCCGTGAAAATCAACACTTTTGTTGACACTTTTTATGGATGTTTGTAACTTTTTTTTAAACTTTTTTTTTACGTTTTTTAACTTTTTTCAACACTTTTGGTGCTTTTTTTCAATGTTTGTTACTTTTTTGACGTTTTCAACACTACGTAACACTAACTTATTAACTCTAGCTTTACAATTATATTTAGATTTTATGGTCAATAAACCTCATTTATAGGAAATTATACCTAATGTTTGAGTTAGAAAAGCAGAAATTAGGAATTATTTAGACTAAAATTAAAGGAGTGTATGTTGATGGATAATCACAGACTGGAATATGTTAACTTTTACTCAATACTATTTCAAAACCACTTCATTTTTCTTCTTCAAATGCTATAAAATTGAACAAGACGCCCCTAAATGAATGAAAGTAGAGAATTGTACTTGCCAAAGCGTGTTTTGTGGAATCAATCATGTTATTTTGGGTAATTAAAAAGAACATTGATGTAGGAAAACGGGTTAATTTGACCCGAAGACAACATGAGGGTTAAGTCCCGTACAGTGTATCTTAAGCTGCAGACCGTTGTACGTCCGGGTGTTTGAATCCTTTTGAATTCAAGCCACATGTTAGTCCGTTTCGCTATCAGCTTTTTAACTGTGTTTAAGCTAGCTACTGACTACTAGCTAACGGTAGGCTAACACAACCTGGTGCCAAGTGTAGTATAAACTAGCGTTACATGTAGGGTTGGGTACACATGTACCGGCACCGATGACTTTAAAAACACTGCAGAGCCGACGTAGTTTGCTCGAGTTTATTCCGTCCGCACCTCTGTGGGCGCACGTGTACGAGTGTGTTGGAGCTCCGCTCTCCGCTCTCAAAAATCTACGTCACGTGGAACACTTACGGCCACACAGATGCATAACTAATTTGGACACAGTATTTGGGTTATAGGATGGCCTATATTCATATTGACTGACATGTACAGTAGGCTAAATATGGCCAAACACACACACAAATACACACACTAGGAAATTAAATAGCCGCTGTCTACCGACTTGAGAGGATCTGAACACACTTTTGTAGCAGAGACACAGAAGAAGAGAAAACAAGAAAGGAAGTGATTGAGAGAGGAGAGATTAAGACATCAGGTCATGTTTTCTGTATTTTTTTGCCAAAACACAGCAAGAAACCACAGAAAGACATGGTCATATTCATGCTGTTTGATTTAGTTTCATTATTGATTTTTCCGTACATCCCATTGTGTTTGTGTGTGTGTGTGTGTGTGTGTGTGTGTGTGTGCGTGTGTGTGTGTGTGTGTGTGTGTGTGTGTGTGTTTTGTTAAGTGTGATGATTTTAGTGGCCCCTCTTTGAGTGTAGACCTCAGGGCAGCACTGTGAGGACGTGTGAGGTGTTTTAGTTACCGTACGTGCACAAACACCCACACACATGGAAGCATAAGGGTTGCCCATAACATGTTTCCTTTGACAAACATGCAAACAAAACAGGCAGACACACAAACACACGCACGCACACAGTCAACACCTGGAGGACATTTACAATAAGTCACAGGACATCATTATGTGCTCCCCTCTCACGCTTCCTTCATCACAGGAGCCACGTTTGTCTTTGAGCAAAAAGGGAGGGAGGCGGTAGAAGAGGAGGAAGAAGAGAGGGTCAACAGAGTGGTAAAGTATAGGTTCCACTGTAGGAGGAAAGAGAAGATGGAAGGAGGAGGATAACAAGACTTCCTAACTAAACAACAAACTAGGTTGAGCGTCATTGCCCTTTTTAAAATAACTGTTACAACCAACACAGAGAGAAGCTGGTTGAGATTCCAGAAACATCATGGTCATAGCTTAAATGATGTCAATAAACAACAATTAATGCAGAGTTAAATAATCATCATATAATTGAATCACTCAACTCATCAATGTAAGAGCTTATTGTCTTAAATAAAACTACTAACACTGGAAAAGACTGATGAAATAATTCTATGCAGATGTGAAGAATAAAGCTTTCACAAATCTGAAACAGTGTTTTTAAGACTCTGTAGCCTCTCTGGGATAATTTAGTCCAGATTTGACAAGTCTAGGTGGGGTGGTTTTGGATCTAGAACTGGTCTACTGTGGTCTACATTTGAAAAAGAACTGTGAAACTGTGAATATATCCCTTTATTGCATTCTCATAAAGACAATAAAGCTTTCACAAATCTAAAAGTGTGTTTTAGAGATAATTAATAATTTACCTTAATAACTAACACGCTTACAATACAGTCAGAGGTTTAAAAAACAGAGGAGCAGACACTAACTAAACTATGTTATGTTTCGCTGCTGAATCAGAAGCTAACTTCAGTGTCGTCCTAGTCGCCGTGATAAATTAACTGAAGCTACTGCTTACCTGGAAATTAGCCCACTCTGCGTCATAAGGCTCTAAGCTGTCTCCATCTTCCAAAAACATCTCCAATCCCGGGGTTTTTGTCACGTCTCTGGTCCCACAACTGGTCGGGTAGAATCTATCTCCGTTGATCCCGCATTTCAACTTAAAATGCTTCCTTAGTATCTGATGATGCATTGGGGTCATTTTTTGATTTGTTACAGTAAATATATTACGTATTGGACCTTTATATGTGTGTTAAATGTATTGCTCCAATCTTAAATTCACTAGGATGTTGCAGTGATTATGGGCCACATCAGTAATTAAAATGTTGTAGAAAAACATGAACTTTGACATGACACAAACATTGTGTCGGGTAATTTTTCAACTTTTCAACTATAGATACCTATCTCACAACCACCAATCCCACCCCAGATGTTTATCTTCTTCTTCTACAGTCATTATTCGCATGGCCACAAGAGGTCCTTATCTGGTAAATGTAAACACAGGTGGACAAAGCCACACATGCTATCATCGCTACAGTAAGGACAGTCTAATGAAAGAAGAAGTGGAACATCTTAGTGTAGGAGTGGGAGGAGACAGAGATATGGGGGAAAAAATAGGAAGGAAACCAATTTTTTTTTTAAATGTCAACATTACAGAAAATACATCTGTAAAATAAAGAGAGAGAGGCCAAGAGCATAGATGAGGAGGTGGAAAAACTACACTGCAGGCTGTGTTGAGTGGGGGAAAATGAGAAGCGGAAAGAGCGACTGAGGCGACAAATTCATCACCAGTGTTGTAGTGATCATAGCCAGGAATAAGCCAGCGCTCAGAGTGCCCCCCCCCCTCACATCTTCCACCCTTTCTCTCCGCTCTGTTATTTATCACCTATGAATATATCTTCCATCTGAGTCTCGCTCCTTCTCTTCCTCTCTTTTGCTCCCCGTCCCTCTACTACAACTCAACGGCGTGGGCTTGGGCTACTAGGGAGTATTGTGATGCTGCATTTAGACTGTGAGGGGAGGCGAGGGGGAGGTGAAATAGAGAGATGCAGGGAGATGGAAAGACAAAGATAGAGATGGAGCGAGATAAAGAAGAAAAAAAATTGTATGACCTTTCTAGTTAACCTTGGGGCGTTAATAAAGCAGAACAAGGTGTGTATGTGTGTGTGTGTGTGTGTGTGTGTGTGTGTGTGTGTGTGTTTGTGTGTGAGAGAGAGAGAGATCTGACTGGCCTTGCAATGCTGCAGTAAATCTGCCCCTATGCAATAAAAGGACAAGTGCTGAGAGGAGAGGAGAGGAGAGGAGGGTTTTCCTTTCCCTTTATTGGACCATTTTTAGATAATATTCATTATGACAGAAACCATACATAAAACAAGACAAAGAAAACCAACTAAAAAAATGATGAAACTAAAATATTATCAATACAATTTTTTCCATTCAAGAACTGACCACCAACTCTCGCTCCTCCCTCCCAGAACATAACAGTACCCTTTACAGCCCACAAACGACTGAAAACCTGCAAATATTCCATCATCTGGTAGTAGTGGTGGTAGCCTTGGCCAGGCCTTCCAACAGCACCACTGGGTCCACACCACCAGCACCCTGCGCCCTGTTCCTGCATGTTAGCAGATGGCTAATTTTGCCGTAGCAAACAAAAAGTTCAATGAAATGTCAACGGCCTTCTTTTGTTTTGGGTATTTTGGACCAAAAATGAACAATTCCAAAGAAAACACCTCTCCTAAACCCTGGACCCACCTTTGAATAATCTCTAGCAGATCTTTTAGCCGAGGACATGGGACAAACAAATGCTCAGGTTCCCACCTGAAGACAAAAAACACATCCCTCCCCTAGCTCGGGACTGATCTGTTTGTAGCTACAGCCCCATGCACGATCCTCCATTGAAGGTCTGCTGCCCGCTTTTCAAAGGGGGCTTGAACAGGGAACACCAAACGCCTTTTATGGAAACATCTGGACCAAAAAAAAGCAATCCACCTTGATTCCTTTAGCTTAGCCAAAGACCACAGTTTCAGGACCTTTATACAGGTGTAATAAAGCGCTTTCTTCGCTGAAGTGAGGGGTTGAAAAAGACAGTAGATGGCCTGCTTCCTGGCCCAGGGTAAATCCAGACAGCTAGCTAGACTATCTGTCCAATCTGAGCTTTCTCTTGCACGACTAAAACAACCTTTGAACGTACACACGTTGCGCCAAAACAAGTTTCTCCCCAAGGCTATTTTGTAGTGGCACCGTGGCTCCGACGGCGCTTAGCCAAGACGATTGTGATTGGTTTAGAGGAATGACAATAAACCAGAGCACATTTTTTTCCCATGCCAGAATTTTGTGTGGACTCGCCAGACCCTCCTTCACAGCGCTGTGGAGGAAGGTCTGACAATGCGAGACTAATGAGAGAGAGGAGAGGAGAGGAGAGGAGAAGAGAACTGTTGTGTCCCAGTTTTTACTTTAACCTCTATCCGTCTATCTGTCCCCCTTTTCCCTGAAGACACCACACACATTATGTGAAGCTCCAGAAGGCCTTCGGATGCCTGGGACTGACAGTGAGCTGTTTCCTCAGCGGCACTCAGCCTCCCTGGGCATGACTCATAAAGAACAACCCCCCCTACACATACATCACCTCTACTCCTCCTCCTCCCCACTCTTCTACCCAGGGTCCTCCACTCACTCCCATCTCACCCTCGTCTTCTCTGTCTAATCCTCTCTTCTTTCTTCCCGCCTCGCTGTCCTTCTGCTCCTGCACTCTCTTTGCTTCTCCTTCTTTTCCTCTCTCTTCCTCTTGCTCTCCGTTATCCTATTATTCCCGGCTGGCCTGTAAACTCCCATTTCTTTTTCTCTCTCAGTTGCCGTTCGGCTCCCCTCTCTCTGTCATCCTCCCATTCCGAGCAGTGCTGTGTTATCTCCAGCTTTCAGGCTGAAAATTGGCTCTGGAAAAGAGCACCCTACCCACCCATTCACATACACACACACACACACACACACACACACACACACACACACACACACATACATGTCAGACACAAAAAAACAGCTACGCAAACATGATGTAGCATCAAAGCATTTTCACAAAAAAAGGCAAACACGTGTGCAATCAGCTTTTGTTTACTGGTGTGTTATTGGTTTTGGAAAGGCTTTAGAAAAAGACATCACCCTCTTTGAACACTCTTTCATTACAGCACCATGGCCGCTGTTTTGGCAGGTTGAGACATCCAAATCTTGACAGTGGCTAAGCTATGATATGGCAATGTCAGGGGTGAGTGACTGGTCAGTTAGGGAAATGTAATCACTTGCATACACATGAAACACACACACATGCACGTTACACGTGACACTGACATTAGGTCCCTGAACTATCAGAGCGTCATATTCTGCAGAGAGGAACTCTCAAATCTGACTCCTAATATAGCTCATAAACCAGGCTGGCTGCACTGATTCAACACTGGATCACTGAGTCTGTGTGTGTGTGTGTGTGTGTGTGTGTGTGTGTGTGTGTGTGTGTGTGTGTGTGTGTGTGTGTGTGTGTGTGTGTGTGTGTGTGTGTGCATCCATCAAATGAATCAATTGTTTTGGTACTACACCTTGGTTGTTGAGCATGTAGTTCAAGTTTATCCAAGTCAACAGCGTGTGACTGGATAATGAGATGTTTTCCAAAGTGAGCTACTGTATTACACTGCTAAACAACAGTGAGCACAACTGAAGCCACATGTGCAAAACTAACTACAGTCTGCCCTACCAACAGTCTCCTGAGCTAAACAGTTCACATCTCCTGCAAAAATCCTAAGCAACACAACTCTTAACACATTGAGAGAACACACAGTCAATCAGAACACACAGAGTAAAAACACTAGCATCAACCACCAATACAGAAAATACTAATACTGCTCTTTTACCTGTTTCGCTCAAATGGTACAGTAATCTTTCATTTTTACTTGGTGTTAAGGTGCAAAAAAAGGCTTTCTGAGCTTTTTTTTATATAAATACCGTAAATCTTCGGTAACTAGTCTGAAACACAACATCTACTTAGTCTTTCAGCTAAAATTGCAATCAGCAGAGTTTGATGGGCACCAGACTGAGATCTATTGTGTTTTGAGTGTGTGGTTAACAGGTGTGTAAATCCACAGTGTTGTGCACATTATTGTTAAAGTCCTGGGATCATCAGCAACTAACTCAGTAGAACGCTTGCTAACTTACAGCCACCATGCAGCCCCTGAGTGTATGAGTCATTGCTCATTGATAAGGTTTTATTTGTTAAATCAATAATCTATGTAATATAAATTTCCTCTTACAAAAGTCACATAGGCTCATTTTAACATTTACTGTGACAGCATTGGCTAGTAGAGAGATGTAATGCTACAGTATGTTATAGGGCTGGGTTAACCCACTCAAGGGTAGGGATGCCCCGATCCGATTCGATTTGCAGGGATCATTCTTTTACGTGTAAGACAACATCATTACAAGGTGCATCTGAATATATAATACATTTACGAGCCACACCTGAACACAACAGTTCTGTTGGAGCCCACACAGCTTTAACATTCATTTTCTTGGTAGTTTACATTCTCACAGGGAAAATGTTGCCACACCGACTTTTTCTGTCAGTCAGCTTATTTAATATGGATATGTCCTATTTGATTTACTATAGTACAAGAGCTGCCTTAGGACCATCATTAGTGGTAACAAATTAAAAGATTATATCAATACTGCCAAATGTTTTGTTTTCTTGCTTTGGAGAGAAGAGGTGATTATGTAACTGCAAATACTGAGTGCAGACGTAGCAAGACATCTTGCTACAGCAATACGAGAAAGATCATTTACCTGACTACTTCAATACAAAAAGAACCATCTAGGTTGAAAAGTTGAAAAAACAAAAATGCCATGCATCTCTAAATAGCAAACGTCTGGTGTTAAAGTTAACAGAATATGTGTGAGAGTGTGAGAGAGTGTGTGTGTGTGTGTGTGTGTGTGAGAGAGAGAAAGAGAGAGGGGGGGGAGAGAGCAGGGGAAGAAAGGCCAAGTTTAGGAGGGCTTTGATGTGCAAGATGGTGCATGCGTAAATGTCAGGTTTCTAACAGAGAACGCCCATGGAGAAAGTCTAACCCTGTGTGTGGGTGTGTGTGTGTGTGTGTGTGTGTGTGTGTGTGTGTGTGTGTGTGTGATAGTAGTACTGTAACACACACATACAGTGAGGTTCTGGTATGAATCTATTCCAGTTGACTACTGGTACACACAGGGCTATTTCTGTCTGACTGCTGGGAAACAAGGACACAAATGGATAGATGGAGAAGGAGGGAGGGAGGGAGGAGGGATAATTGAAAGGAGGAAGGACAGAAGAAGAGAAGAGAAGTGGAAATGAAAGCAGTCACTGACAGATCGGCTCAATTGATGATTGACGTGTTACATTTAAACGTCAATAAGTCATTATCACAAGTGTTTTTGAGACTTAACGTGACTAACACAGAGGACTGGCATTCTGACTGACAGTGATGTTATAAGACCTAAAAATCAACCTAAAAATATCAGAAGCAGCCCTAAAAAGCCCAAATTTGGCCAAAGTCTCAAAGAGTTAAAATTAGGTTAGGAGGGAGGGAGAGAGACATGTAAGGAAGGATAAATGCAGAGAGGTGGGGGAGAAAGAGAACGCAGGGGAGAGTCATAGAGACAAGCAGGAAGTAGAGTCCGGCAGCTGTATTATCGGATGAAAATTAGGCATTTCCCATTCTATTGTTATTAGCATTTATAATGGCCAATAAAAAAAATTATTCTTAAATATTCATATATCTGACTCATTTATAATGACAAATAACATATTCTAAAATGAATATTTAAAAAGTAAAATAAAAACGGACTGTCAACCATGTTATGAGTGTTATTTGTTTGTTATTGTGTTATTGTTCAAAGGACTTTAAGTTACATATCTTAAGTTTGTATTACTATCCGTTTTATTCATCAGAACTTATAAATACCAGATATTTTGATGTTCCTCTGTTCTGTTGTGACAATAAAATGATTAGGGTTCGTATTAGTAATAGTATTAGGATAATATAAAAATGATTGTCATACTATTTTAGTGCAAACTCATAAAAAACTACAAATAACTAATGTCAGGGAAATCTATTTAAGTTTTGTTACACGTTTCTGGATTATTAAAAAAAAAAGGATATATCAGCCGATATATCAGCATATCGGTATCGGTATCGGCTTTAAAAATCCTTTATCGGTCGGGCTCTAGCAGGAAGCAAAAGGGTTTCAGGGAAGATACTGATATTTTTTAGTTTTTAGTCATGGTCGTGGGAAGAGTGGTAGAAACAAGTAACACCAACCTTACACCAAACGACTTTCCAAGCGGTTCCTCTGTTACAGACCGATTCCAACATTGGAAGGCGCTTGGTGGTCATAAAACTCAGCCTGAGGCTCAGTCTTTTTCCCGTCTTCATGTTCCGACAAAATCAAACGTGTTTGATCTTATCATAGGTTTTTTTGGTAGTGTTAGATCATGTGACCATTGTCAAACAACCAATGAGATTCTCAACCCTTCTGAAGTGAGTCATCCAACGGCGTTTTACCAGCGGGCTAGAGCGCTTAGCTAGCATTAGCTAGCTTGCTTACATTTTTCAAAACAAACCAAGTTGTAGTCTTGAATATAATGACCCGATATTAGGCATTTCCCGAAATATCTGTAATGGCCGATTTCTTTTTTATTTATTTATTTAAAAATATGTATTCATCAGAATCATTTGTAATGACAAATAAATGATTCTGATAAATGAATATAATATATAAAAAAATTGTTATCAGAAGTTTAATATATTTTGATGTTCCTCTGTTCTGCTGGGACAATAAAACCAATTATCATATTATTTTAGTAAAAACTCATAAACAACTAGAAATAATAAAAAATAACTAATAATAACTAATGTTAGGGAAATCTGTTTATGTTTTGTTACGCGTTTCTGGATTTGTATTTTTAAATATGCTGTATATCGCTGAATATCATATTTTTAAATAACCAAATATTCGTATTGGTATCAGCCTTAAAAATCTTTAAGGGTCGGTCTGGCTCATTGAGTAGTATCCAAACTTCTCCAGTCTAACGATCCTTTTTGTACCCAGATCTGTTGGTTTGGCTAGCGTTGATTTAATGTGATTGGGCCACTTTCATTTTTAAACGATACCCAGCCCTGCTCTGTTGCTTTACTAATGGGATTAATGATGAGGAATGTACTTTATACTGAATCTATAAAGACTTGATTGTTAAGTTAACAGCAAACAGCAGCAAATCAACATTGAAGCAGATGAGAAAACAGGAAGATGTCCTCAAAGAACCTGATAAATATACTGGGGAGCAGGGCGAGGCCTGTCTCTAATAGAAGACATGAAAGAGAAAACAAACAGGTCAAGAGTTTGATGTGCTTCTCTGAAATTTTGACGACACACCCTGATCTCTTCCACACGCATGCACACACGCACACACACACACACACACATACACACACATATCCATTACACAGCAAGGGGATAGATTTACAATCACAGGAAGCCAATCCCACAGACACAGAACCGCCAACCCTCCCTGGTCTGAACCTGATCCAACAGACAGAAGGCTAGGCCAACTAATAATACTGCTCTCTCTACCTCCATTATATGTTTCACTCTCATATAAATACTCAATGCACAAAATGCTTGTAGATATCTTTAAATGCTGTACATGACGAGTACAGTGCACACATACATGTAGGGCTCTGCAATTAATCACATTTTGCAATCTGCAATTTGCAAAAACAATGTATCAAGAAAACAATACAACCAATAGTCCACAAGGTCCTGTTTGCTGTAGCTGGTGGCATCAGAGGAGAGGAGAGGAGAGGAGAATACTTAGAGTCCATTGAGGCATGTAATGAACCGATATCATGCAGTGTCAGCAGCAGCCCCCTAATTTACTGCTTTAGATTAACCCTCAGAGAGAGTTGCACATTGAGTCCAACAGATAAAGGAGGAAGAACGAGCCCCTTCACAAGGGTACAGGTGAGAACTGTAGGTGTGTACTCCAGGTACAGTACTTTCAGTTTTGGTTCCCCTCCAATGAGCATATACTCACACTCTGTGGCTAAAATGTACTGCTCACCTCTTCAGACTTAAAACAACAACACAGGTTGCTGATTGAACCGTTTCACTTTGTGTTACCTTAGTTTGATGTACAGGAAGACATGCTAACATGCATTCTGTAAAATGTCAATGTTGCTGCAACATGCTAATGATAAGCAGGTATGGCTAAGAAAGGGGATAGTTGTAAAAAACTAAAACAAATTGCACTTGTATGTTGCATCTAGTACATGTGGCTCTTTAAATGTGCTTATCACCTAAATGAAATACAAAGTGTGGTGATCGCCATCTTAATTTATTATATTAGCATGCTAACGTCTGCTAATTAACACTGAAGACAAAGTACAGCAGAGGCCAATGTTATTAGCTTTGCAGGTATTGGTTTTAATAACCAAAGCACTGGATAGAAAAGTGAATCCAAAAAGTGGATCAGTGTTCATCAGAGGGTGTACGTGTGGCGGCAGTGGCATAGCGATCTACTGCACGTGTGTGGAACGCGTCCTCCAAGCGTAAAGTAGTATAAGCAGAACATTTGAGGGTATAACCGAGGCTTTAACCTACTCCAAGTTGGATTGTTCTATAGTTTATACTGTCACAACTAACTAACAGGGGTCAGTGCTGCTGACTATTTTGTTACCCCTAGTGTGACTGATACAAAAGGACTGCGGGGGGTGGTTGAAGTGGATACCTCTCTGTCGGGGTTTTCATTGGGATCCGGGGGAAAACATGTGACTCAGGCATAAAAAGACACATAAGGAGCCTCCGTGCTGTAACTGTCTTAACACTCTCCAATGACACTAATCGAATCATAAAAAGTCAGTTGATTTCATATCATTGATCATGTGATTTTTCAACTTGAAGTTTTAAGGATGCAGCAAACCCTAAAATAAAAGGTCATCATGACTTTAAATAAAAGATGTTGATGCCTAAATGTACTTTCAGGATTTTATACTGCATTATTATTTTATTTTATTTTATTTTTATTCGGTAGCACGTTATGGGACTCAACGCGAACAGAGGCAGATTTTGAAGAACCTTGATGCAAAGGGGAGAGACTTTCTTAGTCCTCATTTCTCATTGCTCACAGCCTTTTAAAGTGATATATCCAGAGTTTAAAGAGCACACTGGGATCTCTGAAACCCGGGGGCTCTCTTTCTTTCATTCTCCCTCTCTCTGAATTGTCAGCCTATCAAATGTCTCTTTGTATCTCGCCTATTCACAAACACTAACCAATGGAAAGCTTTGGACTGTTCCTAAAAAGAGAGGTCTGTGTATGTGTGCGTGCGTGTGTGTGTGTGTGTGTGTGTGTGTGTGTGTGTGTGTGTGTGTGTGTGTGTGTGTGGGAGAGATCCGGTTGTGTTGTCAAGATTTTACAGAAGCAAATCAAACTCTTGACCTGTTTGTTTTCTCTTTTGTGTCTTCTATTAGAGGCCTAGCCCTGTTCCCCAGTAGTGCGTGCGTGCGTGCGTGCGTGCATGCGTGCATGCATGCGTGCGTACAGTGTGTGCGTGCGTAAAGACTTTTTGGAAACGGTTGTAATTTTACTAGTTTAGAAACTAATTGCACTGCATGTATGTGTGTGTTTGTCTGTGTACGTGCGTGCGCGTGTTTGTGTGTTTGTGCATGTGTGTGTGCGTGTGAATGAGACTTGGAGGGAGAGAGAGAGAGAGAGAGAGAGAGAGAGAGAGAGACTAGAGTTACACTGAGAACAATAGCCTTATTGTAGCTGTGTCTGCAGCTACTGTCTGCTTGCTACTGATAGTCCTGCTCTGCCCTGAGCTAATTGGCCTGATTGTCTGTATAACAGATCATTTTTAAGATTGATGACCAGATATTTTAACTCAACAAGAACAATGTTCAAACATGTGGTTATAGTTTGTGACACAGGTTTTCAGCCCAACCTACAGTAACCTCATCATCATCAGGGTTATTTTCTCAGACTTCAGAAAGCTTAAAGACATTATACACCTTATACCTGAGGCTGAGCAGTCCTTGTGACCAGTAAACTAGAAGATTAATGGATTTGTTGTCAAATACCAAATGAATCATCAACTATTTAGCTAATCGATTCATTGATTGAAATTCTGAGATTCCAGTTCCTTAAATGTGAATATCTTCTGGTTTCTTCTCTCCTCTGTGACAGTAAACTGAAAAAAAAACAAGATATCTGAGTCACCTTGGGCTTTGGAAACCACTAGTCAACGTTTTCACAATTTTCTGACATTGTATACATCGAAAAAAGAAGAAACAAATCGACAACGAAAAGAATGGTTAGTTGCAGCCCTGGAGAAAACTTCTCTTTAATGTACAACAACCGTATATCAAAATCTTCTATTTCATCATGTCTCTGTCTATATGATAATATCTTTGGTTTATTCATTCAACCATCATCAATCTGTTTATCCAGGTCAAGTTTTCCTGTTTTTTTGTTTTTTTTTGTGGGACGACAACGCACGACAGTAAGCCCCAGTAAACACAAAGAGTCTGTGTTACCTTATTTGACAGAAATCTATGCATTTGTCTGAAATTTTTGAGAATTTGATAAACAAAAGGCCTATTATGCTTGAATTAAATCCCAACCAAAACTGTTTACAAGATAATATTTATATTTTAATACATCACCGGCCTGACTCTGGAGCTAAAACTGAGATTAGTATTACTTTTTAAGTATCTTCTGCTTGTTTAACTGTTTTTTGGTATATTGCTCTTAAACACACTTAGAGAGGATTTGAATTGTTATTTTTATTCTCAATTCTTATCATTTTGGTACTGGTGATTTCCTTTGGGGCTGGCTAAAACCTCTTTTTTTTTGGGGGGGGGGGGGGGGGGGGGGGACTTCCTCTATGGATTTAAAACCGTGCAAGTCCAGAGTGTTACTGTAGTGACTACATAGGTACATCCCATGTCCCTTATGTGATAGCTCCTCCACTTCTCGGTCCCACGTCCTTAAGGGATTCTGTCCCTCCTCGCTGAAGGCCGCCTCAAAGCTCTTATTTCTGCCCCCGAGGAGCTAGCATCAATTGGAATCATCTTCAACAGCTGACATATATTCATGTGACTCTTCAGAGGAAAGGACGTCTCATTCATCTAAAACACATTTGGTCGTTGCCTCTCTCCTCGCGTCTCTCCTGGGCTTCCTTGGAGGGAGGGACTAAGACGCAGGAAGGGAGGCAAGTGGAGGAGTTGGGGAAGCATTTTAAGGGCTCTGGGATGTACCCCTGTTACCTCCTTCGGCCCTTCCCAGTGGAGCTGCCCCACCTCGCCTGGACTAAAGACAACACCGGCCCCATACATCCCCCCTACCATTCCTGCAGCCCATTACAGCTACATTTATGGCTCTTAAAAAGGTCTTAAGGTTCTATTATTCTTTCACATTAAAGCAATAAAGCTGATTACTTTTAAAAAAACAAAGTAGAAAATGAAAGAGGATAATAGGGTTTTCTGTATTGTATGGATGCAAGTAACACTTCTCTATCCATTAATCTAGGCCCAGGTATAATTATGATTTTCTGATTTGAGTCCCGATTCGCTTACATTTCCAATTGGATTTAAAACCAAGTAGGTTACGGACATTTTAGTTACAACAGCAATTTTGTCATGGTTGTGGGTTTCACTTTTGATGTTTTCTGTTTTATTGTGATAATTCCTTGTGTGTTGCTGTTTCCCGGTTATTTGTCCATGGTTATGTTTTACCCGTGTTCTTTCTGTGTTCTCTGTTTTGTTTCGCCAGTTGTCTGCCTGCCTCTGCACACTTTTTTAAATCTTCCATTACCTTCTCGTCTCTACACTCTGCACTTTTGGGTCCAAGTCGTGACAAATTTGGCTTGTATATGAAAGAGATTCTCAGAGAATTTATGCTTTAAAGCAAGCATTTAAGCAAGAAGCAACCCAAAGTGTTTTCTAATACACCCGGTTATTGCTTGTATTAAGAATTGACCATTTAAGTATCTTTAAAGTACTTTTTACTTCCATGGTGAAAAGGCATATATTAAAAGATTGATTCTGGATATTATGAATCAATATCAGATCACTCAAGCAAAGGTCGGTATTAATTGGAGAATCAATTATTTTAACCCAGCCCTGAATGAATCTGACAATTATTTAAATTGCTTACTCATTCAATCAATGAATTATAAAAAAAAAAGTGAAGAAAGGCATTTCATTTTGCTAGAGTAATAAGAAATAGTTGTTTTGTCCAACTAATAGTCCAAAACAGAAAGATTATATTTACAACACAAATCCCTACATTTCACAAGTTTTCATTACATTATATTCACATTTCAACCAAAAGTTTAATTCGTTATCTAAATGGTTGGATTATTATTATGTCTAACAACTAATTATTTCAGCTCTGCTGACATTGTAACGATTCGTTGACCTGCTACAGTATTTCGCATCTTTGTGCACGCAACCGGAACTAAAGAACGAAAGAAAGAGAACGAACTCAAACAAGTTTCCCTTTTGCTACCCATGCACCCATGCACCCAGCACCATCCCCCCCCCCCCCTGTGTTGGCA
>NC_048421.1:20282943-20287943 GCF_013103735.1 Etheostoma cragini
CACACACACACACACACACACACACACACACACATACACACACACACACACACACACACACACACACACACAATCATGTGGAGCCAAACCACATGTTCTGCATGTGTTGAACAGCTGCATACAGCCAGCCCATTAGCCAGAAAATACAAAACATCGGTGCCCATTGGCTGAGGGACACCACTACTTCGCCTCCATTGGTTGTCGTGCTGCAAAACAACCGTCTGCTTGGCCCGAAGTAACACACACCTACTGTAACAGGGGGATCAAAGGAGCTGAGTTAACTGAACATGGATGTTGGTATGATACTATATACAACCATAGACAGAAAACATATGTGACATCACCCATTGGTTTGTGGAGATCTGATATGAGTCGTCGAGTTTGCCGCTGTGTCGCAGCTATCCCGGTTGCAGATGTGACGATTTTAGACAAGAGGGAGGAGTGAGGCAGGAGGCCTTACACTAATGGGGTAACTGTCCACCATCTTACCTCGGTACTGCTTACAATTGCCACCTATGGGCAACAACTGTATTATCAACTCTGTCAAAAGGACTAAAGAGACCAGGGAGACCAGTATACACAACTGTACAGAGATGAGAGATTTATTTTTTACACAGGTCAACTAAAACTACAAAAATGTCAGTAAACTAGGAATCTGTACCGTTCAACCGTTCGATCAATTATGACCAGATCCTTTGATGTGACTTAGATCAACTAATACTACCCTAACATTTCACCGCTACAAACCTTAGGCAGCTGATTGCATGTCAACCACGTGTAGACATTCATCTTGTCAACGTGAAGACTCTCCTAAATCCCATAATATAATATTTTAAGACAAATCCAGAAAGCAACGTTACAACCTACACAAAGAGTAAAGCCCAGGTAAGTCAACACATTACTGACGTTGACCACATCCTGACAGCAACATGGAACACTAACCAACTACACAATCACACAAACCCATCCATAGTACTGTAGTGTATAGTATAGAGAACTGTAGATACATTAGCGGAAGTTGTATAGTGTGGTGTCTCAAGTGGTATGCTGGATGATGTGTTGGTAAGGAATCCGCTTGACACGTGTCTTTGATTTTTTTATCATATCAAAGATTTTCAGCATCAATTTACAACCAAGCCGTGTCATGATTCAACAGCGTTGGTCTGTGACATCTTTAATTATTTGACAAAAGGGCAAACCATCGTATGGTTTAATTCTCAAAGCCCTGCAAAGTATAAGTAATATTGTCGATGTGATCTGCCAAAAATGTCACACCATACCATGGAAAAAGTCCAAGTCCCCATTTCTCGCCTAGACTTATCATCCAATGGTAGGATTCCAAACTAGGAAATTTTGTCAATTCTCATTTCCCCCTATTTCCAGAACTAGGATCAGAATGAGCTGTATCAGCTACTACAATAGACAAATGCATGTAGAAACACAACAAGCAACACACACTCATAACTCCCAAACTCATGCTCTTCTCTTGGACAAAAAGGAAGGGTAGATGTTGGACCACCGTGGTGGCTCATCTGGTAAAAGGTGTACCATGTTAGAACATGGCCTGGGACTTTCTATACATGTGTCCTCTTTCACCCCAGCTTCCCCTCTCATTCCCATCCTGTCTTTCCACTGTTAACGTTTACATACAAGGCAAAAAGAGGAAGTACAAAAAGAGAAGGGGGCAGCTGTTGCTTTGGTGGACTCTTTCTGAATCCCTTCTTTCCTGTTGTCAGCTCGGGCCGTCCAGATCCTGGCCCAGTTTGACATGACTAATCGCCCTCACCGGTTCCCTGACAGCAACCCACAGCCAGCCAGACTGATTCATTGGGCGGGCATGGCAGGGGGGTGGGGGGTGGGGGGTAGCCAAGAGAAAGAAGGAAACAGAGATGTAGAGAGAAAAACGATGGAGGTAGGAGGCAGTGCAAATGACAGATTTACGGTGTGTGCACCCACACAATACAAATGTAACCAGTCCCTGAGACATATGTGACAACATGCATCTGTTCCAAAAATATTTGTCATTTCTTTGCATCTGCTTTGATCTTTTCACAGTCCAACAAATGAAGTGTAGTTTCATATTTATTCACACATTGAGGATTAACTGTAATAACTTTGGAGATCCCTTAACTTTCCATTTAGAGCCACCAGCGGGTCAAAATGGCCGTTTCTCCAATACGTTGGACAGGTTAATGACATTCAGCATCAGGTGTACTTTGTATTTAGGGCTAACTAGCATATGTTGGCATAATTAAAACACTATAGACTGAATCACTGTGATGTTGTGCTAACACAAGAATCTGGTTTATATAGTAAAACACGGAAGTCTGACATATCTGACGTTTCTGCGTTTCTGTGTTGATAAACCAAAACGATATGAGCATTGCGACAACAAAATAACTTGGCAAAAAGATATTAAAGTGTAATCAGTCTGCATTTCTGTTGCTTTCAGTATTCAACAAATTGCTTGTGGAATTTAAAAGAAATTAAAGGAAATATTTCCAACATTCTTTTATTTAACATTGAGTTGAATATAAATGTCACCACTAAAAAAGAATAACAGTTACATTTTAAAATGCAGCTTTCTACTAATGTTTTCTTTCAAAAAACAAAAAAAAAGTGTCTTTTGCAATAAATCACAGCCTTGTGTTTATTGAGCCCGTTGATATCGCGATGAGGATTAAAAAACGATATATTGTGCAGCCCTATTTTTGGGGGGTGTCATTTAATTTAGGTCTTCAGGTCTCCAACTGAATGTGACTGAAAGCACCGACATATGAAAGCATCAAACATGCATTTTAGATGAAGGTGATGAGAGTATATCCCGTTTGCTCAGTGCAGGGGTTTTCTCCTGGTCTATACTATATGCTAGCAGGTCTGTGAGGCTGTATAGACCCACATTGGCACTTTGAACATCAACATTAGCAACATTAGCAGGCATACGGTTTTCAGGTATATGTTCACCATCATCGCTTGTTAGCATGCTAACATTTGCAAGTCAGCACTAAACCCAAAAGTAGAGCAGAGTACTGTCAAGATAATGGACTTCAGGGTCTGTGGAAAATGAAATGGACGCTATGGAAAAAATCAACTTGATGAGATTGGAATATATTCAGAGTGATTAATCAAGGTGCATGCGTGCATATGTGTGTGTGTGTGTGTGTTTGTGTATATGTGTGTGTGTGTGTGTGTGTGTGTGTGTGTGTGTGTGTGTGTGTGTGTGTGTGTGTGTGCGTGTGTACGTGTGCGTGCGTGTGATGGATCACATGTCATGTCATGACAACGCTGACAAACAGGGATGTTTCCGTTTAAAGAGACAAAACTGTGACACACTTAAAGGACCGAGGGCAAGATTCACTCTGAATACAGCTTTCCATTCTAATTTCCATCGTTTTATCTTCCTTCTAGTTGATTTGTTCCATTTCATCTTTTTTCTCTCTTTCTGCCTTTCCTTTTTTTCATTAGGAAGGATAGAGGCTACACACTCCCTCAATGTGCTTATGTTTTCCCAGCTGCTCTGAGGACTGGGTTCAGATGGTCTGAAAGTCCTCAAGTCAAGTTCCCCGATCATCTCCAACCTCAGTCTATGCACATATATTTCAGACAACGTTCCTGGAAAAAACATCTGACCCAGATATCTGCTTCCAAATCAGAGACTACACTACACAAGTCTGGAATATTAATTAGTTAGGTGAAGTTACATACTGCCAATGTGTCCAACCTTATACATGTGCCTTAAGACCTGATAACACAACTTTAACCATACAGGTGAGATGTTGAGTTAACAAGTGGTGTTAGGAACAGCATTTTTAAAAAGTCACTATATACTGTAAACATGGGGGATTCACACTAATAACCCTTGTATTGTCTTCCCTTTGACCAAAATCGAATGTGCCTGTTTATTAAGCATAAAGCGGCCTGTAAATGATCCCCCATATCTGTTTTACATCTTCTTAGCCAACTTGATTCCAACTTATCATCTCGTTTTACACTTCTGTTTGGAATGTATAGTCACTGCAACTTATTTACATGAAGTGATGCCTAATTTTGGAGTAAAATTAGCAGAAATTCTGAATACTTTTGACTAATAGTTCAGCTCAAAGGATTGTATTGTATTATGTATTATAACAGAATCTGACCTGGGTAGACCATGAAAGTAGCAATCATCAATAGTGCTGCATGATATTTTTGGGGAATTTGGTTGAAAGAAACCTATATTTCTGATATTAAAACTTTGAAAAACGGGTGAAATTTGACCCGGAACAACACAAGCGTTAAATGACAAAAGCAGGCAGTAACAAGAGAGCACATTTCATGCAGTAATGCAACCCAGGTTTGCAAGGCACACGTGTCAAACTCGGCTTTACAAAGTATGTAAATACAATCTCTGAGTAGACACTTGTCTAAACATGGAAGATTTGAAAACAAATCAAATCACAAAACAGATTAATATAGGTATATAGCACTTGAAGATCTTGCAAATGAAAGATTAAAAAATGTCATTTTCAACACAAAAACCAAGCGGCCAAATCTGGATCAAATGTTTTTGGCATTTCTTTCAACATTTCTGTTGACCAAACTGTAAGTGAAAGATATTTAGCTTTTACAATGAAATACAAGCAAAAAATATACATGTCTGGCCCTAGATGTGATTCTCATTTTCCAGTGTGGCCCTTAGCAAAACTGAGTTCAACACTCCTGCGTTAAAGTAAAGATAGATTCATATTTTACAAAAGAAACAAGAAAGTATATCAATTAAAATTTCATCCTGAATTCCTTCTTCTACATCCTCTAATTAGGTTAACTTTTTCAAATGAAATATTGGTGGTGTTTCACAATTCATCAATTTTCTGGGGAGTGGAATCTTTAGTGGGATCCCTTGACATGTCTAACAGTAGGCTAACTGGAACATTGTCTCCAAATGATGTTAAAGTACTGTAGGTATTGCAATACTTTGCCTTACTGAGCTGGATTGGTGAGACAACGTAAGTAGTTATACA
>NC_048421.1:20292943-20294079 GCF_013103735.1 Etheostoma cragini
CCCCTCTCATCCTGTTAATCTGCACTACGGCTACAATAGAATAGAATACAACAGAATAGAATAGATGTGCTGGTATTCACCATTAACTGTCATATCATACTTTGTATGACACTCTATTTATTTCTGTCCCACCTTTGCTCCTCTCTTCTTATTAACTTATTTCCTTTCCTTTCCTGTCCCTTTCTCTCACTTACTGTCCTTATCTCTCATTTCCTTTCCTTTTCTCTCATTCCTTTTTCTTCCACATGATGTCCTATCTTTTTCCTTTCCCGTCCTTTTCTCCCCTGTCCTGTATTTCTTTTCCTTTTGTGTCATTTCCTTTCTTTTAATTTCATGTGCTCTCCTGTCTTTTGCTTTATTCTTCCTTCTTTCCCTTACTTAACTTTCTAGGCAAGTCATTCACTTTCCTTTCATTTCCTTTCCTTTCCTTTCCTTCCTCCATATCCCCACGTTTTCCTTCCTCCCATCTCCTCACCACTCCTATCCTCTCCTATTCTCCCTGAACTTGCCACTGACCCATAAAACTATGTGGATGTTATCTTTGGTGCAGCGCATTGTGCAGATGGGCAAACGTGTGTGTGTGTATGTGTGTGTGTGTGTGTGAGAGTGAGCATTATTTGTGGGAATAAAAGAGGTGTACATGACTCAATGTCTCCAGCTATCCCTTTGTTTCATCGCCCTGTTCTCCCTTTCCTCGTTTGCAGCCTTTCATCCCCCTCCTCTATCTGTCTCACTACAAGATGTCTCATCCTAGTTCTTTTTCTGCCCTTTCTCTCTCTCTGTTCTGCAACTGCTCTCACCATTCCCTTTCCTCAAAGCAACTAATAGCCATCCACATCCCCCCCCCCTCTCTCTCTCTCTCTCTCCATTTGTTCTGTAATTCAATCATGGAGGCAGTCAGCTCAGCAGAGAGGTGAGTGATGATGTTTTGGAGGAAAACGCAGCGAGCTCCCCGAGCCAATCCTGAACTTCTTTCATTTCGAAAGCTGTTTTCAATAATCAAAGAATCAATAAGACTGTCTGACTTTTTTGTTTCTCTTTTCTTTTTCTCGCTTCTCTCTCTCGCTTTCTGCATAACTCTGTGAGGTGCACTTGAATGACTTGCCCCAGCACAGATATATATATATATATATATA
>NC_048421.1:20294089-20301619 GCF_013103735.1 Etheostoma cragini
TATATATATATATATATACACACACTGTATAAGCATTCCATCAGATCTTACTGTACATGTTAGCTATCTGTCTACCTTTGTGTCCGTGCTGCTGTTGCTGTCATTATGCCTAACGGAGAAAACACAGCCTGCTGGAATGAAACCCCCACAGCATACTGCATGATATCTTCAAGGCTCTCTGAGCTGATTTAACTGCAACACACACATGTTCATCGCCTCATCTCATCTGAATGACCTCAAATTTGTGTAAAGATTGCCATGATTGGGCTTCACAATCACCACAGGAAGTTAAACTTGCGTGAGAAATTTGCAAATACTGATGATTTTGGAAGGAAATTTAAATGACTAGTCTCTGTGCTAAGGTAGCTCTTATTTATAAAATTCAAAATAATTGCATAATATTAATTGCATCAAATCAGAGCTTCTGATTCACAAGGCCCAGATTTGTTTGGATTTGATCAATATCATTTGATTAGGGGTGTTTCGGATGCAAAACCAATTTTGCTTGGATACAAAAGAGATTCTCAGAGAACTAATGCTGCAAATTGTACAAGGAACCCTCTATTCTGGTGCATTATGAAAAGATATATTATTGTTAAGAACTGACCCCAAACCAGTTACATAGAGACAAAAACTGCTTTCATTAGTACAGAGGGTCTGGTGCAGAGACGGTATACCTAAAGCCATACATGTGTAAAAACGGCAATGCCAGCTGTTTCTCCCTCACCAAAATCTCACCTACCTTTGGAGCGTTATTTAGCATGACACTGATAGCCTACCTTAGATTAGCTTCATCCGCTACCAATATCTTCCCTGTAGCTTTAAAATGGAGCCTCTTAAAAGAGCTATCTCTTTATTTTATGAATTGAAATGGGATCATTCAAATGAAGATTGATTTGAATCAGGGAATCCATTTTTTAAACCCAGCCCTATGGTTTATATTGGATTAGTAATTAGGGATTATTTCTCAGTAAATGCATGGTAATTTGGTAACACTTTCATTGAAGCTAAAGCATGAACAAGATAAAGCATCATACTTGACTGACAGTCCAGCAATCTCTAACAGCACTGCAGCACAAAAAGCTAGCACCATGGCACTAAGATGTTAAAAGAATACTGTGCACTATATAATATCAGTGCACGCTACAAAAAATAAAGCTTCTTCACACCATGTTTCTGTCAGTGAAGCACATAGTTCCAGACAGAGCACAGTTGTGACAGTATGTGAAGCTTCCTCTCTGCGTGCCTGCCTGCTCCTTTGTGAATGTGCACTGGTGTGGATGCAATCATCTGCCCTACTCCTCTGCCAACCTCGCACATCAACATAGAAAGATGGGGTGGGTGGGGGAGAGTGAGAGAGGGAGAGGGTTAGGAGACAGGGGGTTGGTATCTCGATTGGTCGGAGGGCATTAGCATCGCTTTTGGCTTCAAACAAAGAAAAAGGAGGAGGCAGATAGGTGTTGTGTAGCGAAGCGATGGAAGCATGTGTCAGACTCTCATGGCAGCAAACATCGTGCCGGAGGTTAAATCCTAATCATTTCATTGATGTGTGTAAAACACACACACACACACACACACACACACACACACACACATCCTTTAATGACATACAATAAACAGCCCTCAATACAGATTACACCTCCCACTTTGACACACAAACAGTGAAACAGCACATTGACAAACACAGACCTCACACTGAAGGTCTGCTCCATGTAAACACACACACACAAACCCACACACACACACACACACACACGCTACCTGGTCTAGTGCCATGTGCAGAGGGGGGTGCTGAGTGACATCAAACCGATGATAGCTTTCCTGATGGTGCCAGATGTGTCTGTGTGAGTGTTTACGTGTGTGTGTGTGTGTGTGTGTGTGTGTGTGTGTGTGTGTGTGTGTGGGTGCGTGTGTGTGTTTTGCAGGTGTATCTGTACAGACTGTATGTCTGGCCTGAGTAGGAGTAAATTAGTTGCAGCAGGGCAGAGCCTTTTCCAGACCAACGCAGACAAACACACACACACACACACACACACACACACACACACACACACACACACACACACAGCTTGGTGTTTAATGCTAGATGACAAACAGGTCTGTGTTAAGACCAGCCTTGGGTTCCACTTCCCTGCTGTTTGTCTGGGACTCTGAGCCCCGCTCTGTCATTATTGCCTCACTGTTGCTTCTATCTTCCCCGTTTGTTTGTTTTTTTGCTGAAAGACTGGCCCACAGCCCGCCACATGTAATGTCAGTGTCCTGCAGACACGATCCCCCGAATAACACTCAGCTTTTCAGGAAGTGAGAAAAAATGTGTATGAGATAAAATGAGATTTCACAAAGCGTGTTAACCAGTTTGTGTAGCAAAAAGCCTTTTCTGTGCTAGCAGTAGTGATGCAAGGGATTGTTACATAGTTGATTAATCTGTCGATCATTTTCTTGGTTGATCTGTTTTTTAAAGCCAGTCCTCAAATGTCTTGTTTTGTCCACAATTTAAAGATATTCATTTTACTGTCACAAAGGAGAGAAGAAACTAGAAAATATTCACATTTAACAAGCTGGAATGAATTAATCTTTGCAGCTCTAATACAAACGATGAAACTCAGTGTGATGCAGGAAAGGCAGGGCTTTGAGAGAGAGGGGGGGAGAGACCTTGAATGCAGCACAAACACCTTCAGTTAAGCTAGATGGTACTTCAAACCAGACATAAGCGTAAGTTATAGAAGGGCAAACCTCAAGATGGAACCATAAAATGTTGTACTCGGTCAACAATGCGGTTTATGTGTTTATTTAAGAGTGTCATTAGATGCCAGATGAATGACTGATGGTCCAGCATGTCTGCCTGCATGCTGCTCGTTTAAATATGAGTATACAGAGAGTAGAAAGCAGCAGGAATACCGACGGTGGAACATAGTCACACTGCCATTACAGTATTACTATTTTTTATACTGCCATTAATAGTACTACACGCAAACGCAGTCTCAAACTGTGTCTCATGGTTTTTCCCGATAATAAGTACCTGACTGTATATAAAGAAAACATGGAAATAGTTCTGAAATTATCCATCCATCCATCCATCTTTGTAAGCTTATCCGGTATCGGGTCGCGGGGACAGCAGCTCCAGCCGGGGACCCCAAACTTCCCTTTCCCGAGCCCCAGCTCCGACTGGGGGATTCCGAGGCGCTCCCAGGCCAGGTTGGAGATGTAATCCCTCCACCTAGTCCTGGGTCTTCCCCGAGGCCTCCTCCCAGCTGGACGTGCCTGGAACACCTCCCTAGGGAGGTGCCCAGGAAGCATCCTTACCAGTTCTAAAATGAGGGATGGGTTTAATGAAGCATTATTGTTTTTATTTTTCAACATGAATACAATTCTAATATGTTGGTAATATGTAATCTTTTTACGTAAAATCTTAACCTGAATGACTCTCTCGCTCTCTCCCTCTGAGATGTAGTGGAGTAGAAGTAAGTAGGAGAAAATGTAAACACTCAAGTACCTTCAAATTTGCACTTTAGTAAATGAATACTATGCATAGGTACTATAGGACGTTTAAAAATTGCATCACGATTCATTTTTAATCTCAAGTGGTTGTAATCTTTCCACATTTACATTGATTTATAACCGATTCACGATGCATCGTTAGATCCCTAATAGATTGTAATAAACAGAGGGCTAATAATAAGCAGCATGTCTCAGGATATTGCCTCTTCCACCTGCAGAATCGCCTCTGAATTGCTTTAGCGGCCATGTGTATGCACTGCAATCCACTGAGGATTGGCTCCTATTTGGTGCACATCTGTGTGTGCCTCGAGCAACTGGCTGACGCCTGAAAAAGCCTGTTAGGCTTACCTGTGCTCTGTATCGGTTGCACTAAACAGCGTTAGGCTGAAGTGCACTTCACTGCAGCCTAACGGTTATTTTGTGCTGTGTGATGTGCGCTTGTACATAATGTACTCCACTGAGTTCAACAGACACTATTTTGGGCACCTGAATCTGAATATGCTGGACCCTACCAACTCTGTTTTTAACGTAAGGGATGTCTGTATTTTGCACTGGACCGTCTGTCTGCAGTGTATCTTTGATCCGAGGGGTTTCCTGTATGTGCTCTGCTCCGCTGCTGGCCGCCTGCAGCCATGCAGGGCACCCCACTGCTTCCTACAAACTGTTTTAAAGCCATGTGCGGTACTCCACAGAGTCCTGCAGAATGAGCTTTGCCATCTGTTTTATCATATCGCAGTGTAAAAGTTAGCTTTCTTTAAAACAAGTCCAAAAGTAATTCTTTCTATACGCCTTCATATATACTCCCCTCCCACATTATGTCAGATTCAATAACCCGTTTCACCCCGAAATGTATACATTTTTCTCAAACAGATCCAGAATGATTTAGTCATTCGTTTTCTCTAGATACGTTTCCACCCTTAACCGATCTCCTGAGTATTTTGTCTACACCAGGAATCAAGTATTAAACTTGCATTGAGTATATCATGGTTATGGGTACATTAATCTATATTCACAAGTTGACATGCTACTTCCAGAATTGCTCCTCTGGTGCCGCAGGAAATTGTGCCGGATGCATGACTTTTCACCAGTGTCCGTTACCTTCCGCTTTCTTTGCGCTGGAATTTTAAACTGTGGTGGATATATGAGGACTCTGATTAACTGCTCCTCAGCTAGCTAGACTTTCTGTCCAATCTGACTTTTCTCTCACATAACTAAAACAACCTTTGAACGTACACACTCCACCAAAACAAGTTCCTTCCTGAGGCTATTGTGCAGCGGCTCCATGCAGAGCTTAGCACCGCCCATGACAATTGTGATTGGTTTTAAAGTGCTCATATTATGCTCATTTTCAGTTTCATAATAGGCTGTTGTTGATTTACTTTTAAAAACCACCATATTTTTGTTGAACTACACATTGCTCCTATTTTCACCCTATGTGTTGAGCTCTTTGTTTTAGCAACAGAGTGAGGCATCTCAATTCTGTCCCATCTTTGTTGGGAGACGTCCATGCGCATTAACTAGGTAAGGACTACTAGCCATTAAGAAGCAGTGTATGAGGCCGTGCCATGCTAGCAGCTAGGTGAGCATTTAAAGGTGTGTTACAAAGTGATCCATGTTTGTCTCTGAAGTAAAGCTGGACTGCAATAGAGCTGTTTGGAGCAGATAGTGAACAGTGTTTTCTGTTGGAGACGGTAAACCTATAACATGCACAAAAAAGACATGTACCATAATGAAGGAAAGGAAAAAAAGCCAAAAAGCATAATATGAGCATATGCCGATATGCCAAAAAACAGAGCCGGAACGCTGTGTGGACTAGCCAGAGCAAAGCAAGACTATGGGGACATAAAGATTCAATTAAAAGGTCCCACGCAGGTGTCACAGAGGTCTCATTAGCAGCGTCCTAATATGAGTCAAAGAGCAGAAATGGCTGGCTTGATGTTGTTGTATCACACGCAAGACAACCACAGTTCTAGACCAATCTCTGTCATGATGAAGCCCACCTGGGGATGAAGCCCACCTGGGGATGAAGCCTACCTGCTGTTTCGAGTACAATGGTGTGTTCCATTTGAAGAGGGAAGTTGAAATTCCCAGTTGGAAAATTTCAAAGTAGGACTTCCAACTCGGAAGAACCTCACCAACCCCGACCAAAACCGAGCTCAAAATCTAACATGGCTCTGTGTACCTGTGGACAAGTTGCTATGCTTCTGACTTCCGAGGTAAATGGAACGCATCATTATGATCCAGTGTGAGCACCAGGTCAGATGCTGCAAAGCCCCATGCCTGGAACAGTGTTAGCTATTGGATAGTGAGGGGAATCTGTCTGGACTGGATCTGTAGAATGGGATGTTTTTTTTAAACTGCATTTTTTAACTGAATTACTCACTAATAGTAACTAATAGTCACACATACTAAGGTATGATCTGCAGAGATTGTATACCATGCATTTGGGCCCTTACAGCATCTTCCCCTGTCTGTTGATAACGGTACATCAGCCGGTATTTATCAGTTGAAGTATCAGTATGGCAGCTACCAAGCTTGACAGAACGGGCTATCCGCAGCTCTCTCTGGCTCCACTCTGCATTGCCCACACATTAGAGTGGGCTGTGGAAGCAAAGCATTTTGGGATGTTGTAGTGCTAGATTGCATGCAGAAAATAAAATAAGTAGAAGAGCAGAGTTGTATAGACCAGGTCAAGCAGAATAGAATAGAGATTCTACTCCTCACACGCACGCACACACCCACACACACACACATACGAACATACACACAGGTTTAACCAGTCATGTTATCTGGATCCCTGTATGTCTGTGCTTGTCATTGAAGCTAATGTTGAACCTAACAATCACAAGGCCACCGGCAACATCACTCACTCCTGAGAGGGTCAAACAGATCAAACGGAACTCTTTCTCCCTCTCTGCAGCTCTCCCACCCTCATTCTTTCTCTTTCTCTCTCTCTCTCTTGCTGCAGTGCACTCAGACAAGGGTTTCTAGATGGGCTGTCAGTCTCCAATCACACCACTAATCTTCTCTGAAACACCCTGATGCATACAACCCTGTCTCTCTCTTTCACCTTTGCTCTCTAGATCTCGTTCTTTCAATCACAAACACACACATGCATACACATCATATAGATATCACCATCATCAGTTAGGCCTAATAGCAGCAAACAGCCAGCAATGGTGTGTGATTAATAGCCTTCTGGCTATTGGTCTCACAAAAACATCAGAAGGGTAGTGTTATTATCTTTTAGGTAGGATTCCGCCTACAGTAGAACAGAATAGAAGGTCTTACTTGCTTTCCCTGGCCGGGGCCTTTGTAGAAGCTTCTGCACGGTGAGCAGGTCCTCGGTCTTCACCGCCTGCAGCAGTTCCTGATCTTTCCCCATCTTCCGCTCAGAGCCGCTCTACTCCCGCAGCATCCTCCGAGACAGCGGCGCTTCAACCCAGCCTCACCACGCGGAGGGTGCGTCTCGAGCGTCCACGAACAGCCTCCCTCTTCTTCCCCCCTGGTCCCTGACTAGATGAGACCACCTAAAGCTCAGGCATATGATTGGGTGAGAGAGGGAAAGGATAGACTGGGTGGGATGGAGGGATGCTCTCGGGTTCCCCCAGCTAAGTGCAGGTAGCACCGCTGGATGTGGACGGCGACGGGGGCCGTTCTAGATTCTGGTATCAGCGCGTTGGCGTCGAAGTGCGTGATATTTTGATGGTAGAGATGATTGGTTTCTCGTTTCCACGGTTGGCTCGCGCTCCTCATCTCATAGCGTCGGGAGGCTTGTTCGTCTCCCTTGCAGCTGCACTCCGAAAACAACGATTGAAACCGAACGGGAGACAGCCTCGCTGAAGGGAAGGGGACGTCAAACGGACTGATGAAAGCTCAGGACTATCGAGTGATTGTACGTTTAAAAATCGGATGCGCACGTTGTCCGTTTCTCCCGAGGTTGCCGCTCTCGTGCCCTGCGTCGTAAACACAATCCAGGGCTGCTGCTGCTGCTGCAGCCATCGCTCCGCGTGCACTCGGGCTCTGTATTTG
>NC_048421.1:20301629-20366556 GCF_013103735.1 Etheostoma cragini
GGGTGGGGTGTGGGAAGGGGAGCGGGGGGCGTACACGCGCCCGCGCGCTCTACAGCTGGGCCAGCTCGTACCGCTAAATGGCTCGTGCTGGAACTTGGGGGCGGACCACGAGCGCGGTGCTCTCCCGCCTCCTATTTTCATCTCTCTCTGGCTCTGTTTCTACAGAGAAGCTGCGGAGATTTATTCAGCTGCCAAGGAATTGGCACAAAGTCAATAATCCATTTGTTAAACTCTCTTTTTCTTATTTGATATTTTATACTATGCTATAGTGAAGCTATAGCCTAATAATAGGCTATAACTATAGCCCATCTTTTCCCCAAGTGATGTAGCGTTAGATATGTAATCCATTACAGTTAGGCCTATTTCAAACGCACGGTTCTCTATCACGTTTTATAAAGACACACCTGCCGCTCTGTAAAGAAATCCTCCTGAGCAGGTGTGTAGATGAATTCTAACTCTACTAAAAACTGGCCCCGCTCCCCTTTTTCCTATGGCACTGCACAGAAGACCAATGGTCTACTGCAGCAATACTAGGCCTACAAAGCATAAAGTGGAGCATATAAGAGGAAAACAAAGATAAAGGTCTATACAGCCATGTAAGGGTGTAGGCTTCCTGGTGGGTAAAATGTTTACCATGTTCATCATCTAAGTTTAGTGTGCTAACATTTGCTAATAGGCTAAGCACCAGAGATTAGCATTAAACGCTGCGCCAACGTGGACCTTGTTTGAAAGTGTTTGAAAGTGTGGTGAACAGAGTGTGGATGGATGAAAAGTTTGAGTTGTATAATAGATAAAGATCTTCTTTTTCCAACATTTGGCCTATTTGTAGCTACCGCTAAAATACATAGGCCAATGGAGCATTACGAAAATTAGTTTTGTTAAGGAGTTCGCAAAAATTCGTTGACAGGAGCTTGTCTGTGTTGCCAATCTCGTTAAAGTTTGTTCATGTAACAGCAACGAGATTAGTGGCTTGTGAAGAATGGGTCAAATATTTATTTTGGTAACTATAGGCAAAATAATTGGTCATAATCTGCATTCATGTTTACTTCTTCCATTGAAATCATACACCCAGGACCTGCAGCTAGTGTCCTAAAGAGGCGTGGCAGTGGAGTACCCATTTAACACACAGATTGAGGAAATTACTCTGAGTTGGGTCGTCTCAGTTCTAAACTGAAACTTTGACCTGATGACGGTGCTAGATGAAAAGCTAATGGATCAGCATTGTCATCCAAATTTATCCCAAGGGCCACATGAATGTGTGTAAATTTCATGGCAATACTTATTTCACACAAAAGCCCAAATGTCAACCTCATGGTGACGACATGGACTAAATTACTGTACTAAATTACTTGGCAATCGATCCAAAAGTTGTATTTAAGAAGGGCCACAAATCTGTGAAAAACGCTACAAAACCAGTATGGTCAGTAGGTCATTGTCAATCATCCGGTTGGCTGGGTTCTGACTGGGTCATGACTGAAATGACTGTTTTTGCATGAGGTTGGCTGGCGTGTCCTTTAGAGATAGGGTGAGAAGCTCTGTCAGTAAGGAACTTGCATTAGAGCCGCTGCTTCTTTGCATCAAAAGGAGTCTTTTGAGGTGGCTTTTACATCTGGTAAGGATGCCTCCTGGGTGCCTTGTCCAGCTGGGAGGTGGCCACGGGAAAGACCCAGGGCTAGGTGGAGAGATTATGTTTACACCCTGGGCTGGGAACACCTCAGGCTCGCCCAGTCACAGCTGGTTAATGTGGCTCGAGAAAGGGAAGTTTGGGGTCCCCTGCTGGAGCTGCTGCCCCCGCAACCCAACCCGTAAAAGTGTGCTACGATGGATGGATGGATGGATGGATGGATGGATGGATGGATGGATGGATGGATGGATGGATGTCATTGTAAATATTGAATTAAAGGGGAGCGATTAAATAGCATTTTCAGGTTCATTGTTGTGTTTTATGTTTTTACTCAAACTAAAGCTTTACTGTTCAAAAAACACTTTCCGTTGCTGCTGCAACTGTATTCAGCCTCTGTATAAGCTCAGTCTGCTCTGACTGGTCAGCTTTCTTTATCACCATTCCTGTTGTGTACACAGCAGGACTTTGTACAGTTGAAAAACACCAATAAAAATCTGAATATTACACAACTGGACATGATTCAGCAGTAATGTGATCCAAAATTGGGGAGAAATTAAAAACATTGGCAGCCAAGATGACATATTTCCGTGCCGTTAGCGTGCAGCTACTAGTTAGCAATGGACAGTAATAGAATATAGTGTTATAGCAATAATGTGACCTGAAATTGGGGAGACATGAACAACATTGGTAGCAAAGATTACAGCTTCTCTGGTGTTAGCATGCAACCCTCGTAGCCTGGAGCAGACGACCAATCATAACAACCCAGCTCCGTAACGTGACACAAGGCTGAGAGGAGATAAACCCGATCTGAACATTGGGATATCTGAGGGTGTTCCTCATGGGGGTTTCTCTGAAATATGTTTACCTCATTATTTGGCCACATTTAACATGAAAATCCAACATTGTAACAGACAGAAAATACAGAAAAGCTGTACAGGGTCCCATTAACACTAACTGACTTTGTTGATTGAAAAGAAGCCTAGCACACTGTTTATTTGCAATTGATTTAACTTGTTCAGTGATCCCTTCACTCTTTGTCAAAATCCATCATCAGGTCAACATTTTGAACTGTCAAGTACTTTGGTTAGTGACCAAATATGGCCTAACATTCCCATCGGCCTTTCATTCTTATGAAAACACTTGATAATCTATGTAAGTGCCATAGAAGTGGCTATTTTAAATCCTCCTGTATGTATTGAAAACCTTCTTGTCATCACAGTGCCACTCATGCTTAGCCACACATTTTCATTTTCTGCATGTTTCTGTAATGGCTGTATTTAAAGGAATAGTTCTACAGTTTGGGAAATACTTTTTATTTCCGTTCTTGCTGAGAGTTAGATGTGAGGATCAATACCACTCTCACGGCTATACAATACATATGAAGCTAGCCACTGGCAACAGGTTATCTTAGCTTTAGCATTAAGTCTTCACGCTGTTTCCAGTTTTTATGCTAAGCTAACTGCTTCCCATAGCTTCATATTCACTGTGGCCTAAGAAAGGGTGAATCTTCTCATCTAACTCTCAGCAAGAAAGCGAATGAGAGAATTTCCCAATAATGTCAAATAACACTTACCATTCAGATTTCATTTTTAGATAACATAGAGTACACTACGTTTTTTAATTTGGAAGATTTGATACATTTTTGGGAATCCAGTCTCTCCACAAACCTTTGTGTCCTACATATAGAACATACAGTATATGCAGATGCGTCATGAAGACAATTGGAGAAAGCACAGCACGTATCAGTGATTTTGACCCTGACTTCTAACTGCAACAAATAACTTGTCTTCTTTCTCTGTCCAACCTCCTCCAGATTTTTAACTCCACTCTCCTCTCTATTGTGTGTGTGTGTGTGTGTGTGTGTGTGTGTGTGTGTGTGTGTGTGTGTGTGTGTGTGTGTGTGTGGGCAGTGTGCCGTGCCTGGATGCTGCTCTCTGCCTCCTCCACATATCCAGTAAGTTATGTAAGAATATTGAAGAGTAGCCCATGAGCGTATTTATAAGTCTGTCTCTGTTAACGCAAAAGCTGCTCACTTTCCCCACACTTGATGTATAAATGCTCATCATTTTAGAGTTTACCTGCACCACTCATACCTCCCTATCCATCTTTCTGCGTGGCATTGTCAGACAGATTTACTATTATGTCCAAGGGAAGAAACTGTAGATTCATGAGCTACTTACTGTAGCCATATTTATTACACAGCCAAAGGGAGACCAATTCTCTTTCTCTCCATCTGTGTGAGTTTATTGTGTGGTGTGGGGAGTGAAATCCCTTACCAGTAAGGTACTTTCTCTGGGTATTAACAGAAGTTGGTGCATGTAAGCTGGCACACATGAAAAAAAGACAGGGGACTGTTTTGAGATAAAGCAAACACTACAACCTGCAGTGCTTTAAAGGACAAGGAAAACGTTGACCTTTTGGCAGATATATAAAGAAGCAGCAGAGATGAAGTGCTTAGATGAATATTTAATAGACAGTATGTAGAGGCAAAATGTCATACCATTACAGTAAACATTTTGCCCATAGAATGTATTGTCAAACCTAAATGAGATGTATCTAAATATCTCTTTCCATTTGAATCCAGAAACATATCTTTCTGCAGTGACCCATCCTGACTGCATGGTGGTTAATGGACTGGAATAGTTGTTTAGTGTGTGGTTAAAGTGAATAGTATAGTAATGCTCATCAGGCTGACACTACACATGAAACCACACGAGAGTCACTCCATTTAGCAAGAACTGAAATAGGGCTGTTCAGAATAGTTAATTCAGAAAATCAAACACTGCCCTCAAGTGGCCTGTCACAAAGCACGCACCTCCTGGGAAGGCTTTCAGTGTTTAGCCTCGTTATGGAACTATTGAGGCACTGAGAAAGTGAGCAATGATAAGTGAAAAAATGTGTCTTTTAGTGCCCATTTTAAGATAAACGTTTTTGTTTTATTTTGGTGCATTTTCTTATGAAATGAAACATCAGAAGGTTCAGAATAATCTCAAATTGGGCAAACTAGCACATCTCCATGTATCAACAATATATAAGCATACAAGTCCAGCTGAAATGATTAGACCATTGAATACTTATTTGATTGACAGAACTGTTTGGATCGTTTCCACTTTCTAAAATGTGAGGATTTTAATGCATGGAGTGCTTATAATACTTTAAGTACATTTTCCTGATTACACTTAAATATTTACTTAAGTAACATTTTCAATACAGGACAGAGTATTTAATAGTGTGGTATTAGCACTGTTGCGCTAGTTACTTCAGTAAAGGCTGTAAATACTGAATAACTGAATACCTCACTGAAATCAGAACTGACGAAAATGAATTACTTTTTTGTTTATACGTTACACATACTTTTTTATCATTAACCGGTTTAAAAAGAGCACTTGAATGCGTCTTACTAGCGGCCTTTTCCATTTTCTAGCATGTGATTGGTCGAGCTGCACGTCCATCAAAACTGATGACATCGCAAGCTGTCGGAGTGAGGGGAACAGGTTGAGAAGAGAGGCTTGTATATTCAAATACTGTTGGTTGCAGACTGTAACCAGACCTAACACGCAAACTGGTAAGGGCTACTATTGTGCTTTGTTTAATTTCATACTCGTTGTTTGATTAGCTACTTGCTACATAGAAAGACTTGCTTTCTAATGCATGAAAAATCAATTCGCGCTTTCAAGAGCTTTGCCATGGCAAGATTACTGTGAGCTATCGCGTTAGTACTTGTGTGTTACCGTTAGCTAACGTTATTTCATAATATTACAGTCAAACATTTAATATTAGCAGAGGTTAATTTAAACTTTGTTGTCTAACTTCTTTTTTTGCAACTACAATTACAACACAAGGTTGTACTTATTAACACATTCATTCTCGAATAGAGAATACGGAAACATAAACGGCAAAGTCCTGTGTTGTTCTGCTAGCTTAGCACGATGAAGCTAATGTCGTGACTGTTGATAGTATGGATAAACAATTTCTACCTCTTTTCTTAAAATCACGAGTTAGCCCGTTATACGCCACTGACCCCCTAAAAGAAAAATTGCAATGTTAAGATACGTACTTAATATAATTTAATTTAATTACCCTTCCAGTTATTGTAGGTCGTACATGGTTACATGGCATCTGTTGACAAACTTAACCAGCCTTTTGTTTGCTGTGTTATTTGTTGTTAAGATCCTCTCAAGTGTATGTTATAGACTGTATATAATAGGTATATACAAGCAAAATTAAATTTGCTTTGAATACACATACAGACAAAGACAGACACCAGTGAATCAAGGATGGTTGGCAGTAGTGTTTCATACACTTGTTAAATTTCATGATTGTGTGTCATGGGGAAATCAAGCTATTTAAGTATTGATTATGCTTTTACCTGAAAAAGCTGCTTTTATAAAGTAAAACAATTCAGTTTGGTGTTTTTTTGTAAGTCTTTGGGAACTAACTGAGACTGTTCTACCTCTACTTGAGTTATGAGAGTTGACACATTGGTTTTAAAGGAAGCTCTTGCCCCTTCCCTCCCTTTCCACTGCAGGAAGGGCTCAGCGCAGCGTGGGTGCCCAGGGAGCCACTGCCTGAGTGTGGGGAAAACAGCGGCCGAGACCCCAAAGACATGAATCACACCAAGGGTGGCCTGGTCATCTTCACTGCCAACTCGCACCCCGCCAGCCGCGAGCTGGGAAAGAGGATTTCAGAGTGAGTACAGTAAATTCCTAGTATAAACAAGTCAGGCTGTAGAGGTAAATGTGTGCCTATTATCCTACCTACTGCATGTGATACCTCACACCAGAACTCTCTTATCTGCACCTACAGTGGCTTGAATAAGTTTACACTCCCGTGTTAATGTTGATTAAAAAGAGGAATAAAAAAAACAGCTTTTGGAAATTGATCTTAATGCCTCAATTAAAAAAAGAAAGGAAAATCCAACCTTTTTAAGGACACCAATTTTCTTTGTGAATGAATAATGTATTGTAAATACACTTCCTTTAAAATACAGGGGGCATATACACACCCCTATGTTTAATTCCCATAGAGGAAGGCACATTTTTATTTTTAAAGGCCAATTATTTCATGGACCCAGGATACTACGCATCCTGATAAAGTTCCCTTGGCCTTTGGAATTAAAATGCCCCTCCCCCCCACATCATCACACACCCTTTGCCATACCTAGAGATAGGAATGGTTTTATTTCAGGTAGCCTAATAGTTGATCTGCAATGGAAAAAGAAGGAAGAAGAAGGACGAGGCACTCTATCGCTGCCACAAAGCCAGTCGATCTCTCTCGCTCGTCTTTTTTCTTTTGCCGGGAAATGAAGATGCCTTCAAGTGTGGTCAACAGTAACTGTGAACAATAAAGTCTACTTGTGTTACATTAGGAGGCTTAAATAACAACAGGACATCACACAAACTGGCCGTTTTAGTGACCCTCCCACACCGCCACGCACCTTTGCGGCAAATCGCCAGACCACTTATTTTGGTCTAAATGGGCCTAAAAGGCATGTTTTTGGGGTCTTCCGCTATCATGGATAATCTGATTAGATTTTGGAGCTCAAAGGTCAAGACCACTATGATTCTTGGAATCGCCATATTAAAATACAACTTTAATGAAAATTCATTACTCAGCTCACCTTCTGTAGCATCCTTAAAATACCAATGTAGTTGCATAAAATGTGAAATCCAACAATAAAACAAATTAACATTTCAAGTCACTGTCAGGAGGAACACACATATAAAAAAATTTGCAATTTCTCTCTCCTTTCTGAGGAAATTATGAGCCCGAGCGTACATTTTTTAATACAGCGGTCGTTACAGCTGACGTTATAAAGGACTCGTGAGACATCTGAAACAATATGGCCTGGTTGCACAATGATCGAAGACAGAGCTGCAGATGGAGGAGACGCAGCACAGTTTACCTCCCACTTAGTCAGTGCAGTGGACACTGTCTACGGTTGAGCTACGGGAGAGGCTGGAGACGCATGGTGAGCAGAATTCACTGTTTTGCTTCTGCTATCCGGATTCAGGAATCATTTTACAAAGTCTCCAGACTACCACGTTGTTGTTGGCATTAAGAGTAAAACACTCCCACACTTTAGAAGACTGTGTGCGAACCTTTTTCTCAACGTGTTGTTGCGAGGAATCCAGCCATGAGAGGAATCCTGTTGCTGGAGGCAGCCATGTTATTTTAGACACAACGACGCAAGTTATTTGTGTCGACGCATTTACGTAATCGATGACATTGACTATGCCGACGAATCGTCCAGTAAAAATGTTAACATACTTGGTTCTTGTGAAATTGTAAACCTAAGCTGAAACTCTCTCTCTCTCTCTCTCTCTCTCTCTCTCTCTCTCTCTCTCTCTCTCTCTCTCTCTCTCTCTCTCTCTCTCTCTCTCTCTCTCTCTCTCTCTCTCTCTCTCTCTCTCTCTCTCTCTCTCTCTCTCTCTCTCTATCAGGCGGTTAGGGGTGGAGCTTGGCAAGGTGCAGGTGTACCAGGAAGCTAACAGAGGTAAGATGATGTCAGATAGAGTGACTCCCTGTCCACTATTGTTATTCTGTTCTTTGTCTTACTTATTAATATTATTCCATACGTTTTTTGGGCTCTCCGTAACTTCTGCATACTTTCAGCTATTTAAACTATTTATACTTTTTCAAATTATTAAGCTTTTAAACATTTAAAGTCAATGAGAGCAAGCTTCAAATCCCTTAAATCCTCTTTTGCTTCAAAATGTATCTCTTCCTAAATTTTTTGTGATTCAAACTTTAAACCATTCACGAAATATTCAGGTATTCTGGGTGTGCTCGGTGTTTTGATATATTTTACAGTTTTTGTGAAAAAACTGTTTAAGAATAGTGTACATTTTAAGATTTTTCTGCATTTATGAGTGTGTATTGCGTGAAGTGGAGTGACATCACTAGAGTTGAGGGATTGAAAAAATCATATTGGTTCTCTCTCTATAACTTGCTCCCACGCCAACAATTCTGACATCAAAACGTAGGTATTCTTGTCTAGTTTCATTTATGCAATATGAATTATACTTTTGGCTCAGCAACCTTTCAAATGACGAGTTCCAAATCTTTCTCCATTCACTGCCACGTTAAACATTTTCCACATTTATTAGCAAAACTAGGAGCGAAGCTCTTTTTTAAATCGCTTATATGCCAACATTTTTAAGTTTATCCACATTAATTTTATATTAATACATTCACAAAGGCCTTCTGGTGCCCATGAAGAGGGCATTATTGATATCTCTTATCCTTTTGGTGGTATGACCATTGTTTTGAGAACTTGTTCAGTGCCTGATTAGCTGGTGACACAGGTGGCAGGTGCAGTTGTTAACTGATTACAGATCAAAGAGATAACATCACTGACTAATATAAGCTATTCAACCAGGTTAGGTTTAGCAGTTCAGCTATTCAGCATGCCCACACATTTTCTGCTGGAAAAGCATTTTCTAGTTATTAAATAATCAGGTAGATACAAGAGAGACTTGAGTACAAAACCGACTGATGGGAAAGGGATATTGATAAGCGTTGGGATTTACGCATTTACAGCATTGGCTATTTTTTTGCCAGCTTTCCTTCCTGTTTTAGGAAGCAGCGACTGTATTGCGTTTTGCCTGCAAACCTGTGTTTGTGTTCTTCATAATTATGTAGAATTATAGTTTGCTCTTATGTAAAATATGCAGCTCTGTAGGTCATGCTGTGCGAACACCGCCTCTTTTATGTGAACGCTGGATTGGGAAGACTTGGGTTGATTGAACTATTTCTTAACCACCGTTGTGACACAGCTTATGAAGGATGGTTGTTAGTTAAGTGAAGCCAGGTAAGTGAAATACATCCAGGGCATGTTAAACTTGATTTGTAGTACAGGCCTCTGGTATCAAGTGATCGATTAGAGTGGTGGTTCAGAATTTCGGACATGACCTTATTTCCAAGTTAGCCAGTGTGTTTTTTATCAGTGGAGACAGTTAAACAGTTTTCATCCAGTCCTTCCACTTGCAGAGTTCACTGGTGCTAGGCTATTGCAAGTCAACAGTATCTGCTAACCTGCCATTAAACACAGTCTTACCCCCAAAGGCAAATAAATTATAAAGACTATCAATGTAAATTACCGTACCAATATCCGTACCAGTATGAGCCGGAATACACAGACAAAGAACTATTAGAGATGGATGCTAAAAGGGCAGAAAGAGAGCATCTGTAGCGACAGCACCCGCTGGAGATGCCGTTACTACCTGTTGATCAGTAGCTGTTGGTGCATCTGGAAACACGGATGGAATCACATTTGTTGTCAGTGACTTGTAGTCCTTTAGATTGCGGGGGTGTTTTCAAACTCGTCTGGTCTAAAATAATCACTACAAATTTGCAACATGAGTATAGTCTCCACCGGTGTCTCGATGCCCATGCCAGCAGCAAGAAACCCCAGTTGGTTCCTTTCTGGATCTTACAATTGAAATTTGTGGAGCCCATCTGTTTGGTTTATTTTTACAATTTCTAAATCTACACCAAATCCACATGTTTCCTTTCCATGAAGTCCTTCATTTCCAATGTAATTCTTCAATAACAATGTACAAGGCTACTACTAGCCAGCTAGCTAGGTGCCCTGACTGTAGTGCGCCCCTCTGTTTACTTTTTGGCGCAGTACCACTAACAAGAGCAAAGTAAAATTCTGCCGCTTAAAATGTCATGCAATCATTGCGATGCAAGGTTTGTTTTGTGGATTTGCTAGCTGGCCGCTACAATGTGTTTGCCAACAGACGACCAATTCCTCAGGAACACTTTCCAAACAGTCGCTGCTTGCACCTGTTTTATCACATGATGTTGATGCAAGATAGACAAAACAAAGAGCAAATAATCAGCGTGGTAGATTACATCCGATCTCCAGACATTTTCAAGCACAGGCGAGATTGTTTAATTCCATAATATCAATGCATAGGGAACACTGCACATTCAATCTTAAATCATAACATGACCAAAATTGATCAAGTTTGTGTTCTACCTTTACAGAAAGTAAAGAAAAAGGAATTTTAGGCTGTTAAAAAAATACCAGTATTTGCATTTTTCTTTACAAACTCAAACATTTACTGTATGAACTGAAACATATCTCAAGGGTGTGCTTTACTTTGAATCACTGTACTAATATTTAGTTGCATAACTATTGTTTCTGAGAACTGCTTCATATCTCTGTTGCATGGAGTCGACCAACTTCTGACACCTGTGAACAGGTATTCCAGCCCAGGATAATTGAACTACATCCCACAATTTCTCTGCATTTCTGGGTTCTGCCCCAGAAACAGGGTTTATGATGTCCCGCCACAATGTTCTATGGGAATGAAATCCGGGGATGGAGCTGACCGCTCCATAACATCAGTCTGGTTCATCTGGAACCAAGACTTTGCTCGCTTACTGGTGTGTTTTGGATCATTGTCTTGTTGAAAGACCCATTTTAAAGTAATTTCCCCTTCAGCATAAGGCAACATGACCAATTAAAGTATTTTGATGTATTGAAACTGATCCAGGATCCCTGGTATGTGATAAATAGGCCAACACCACAGTATGAGAAACATCCCCATAAATAGCTATTATTTTGAACATGCCCCATTCAATTACACTGAATGAGCAGCATGCATGTCATGACCGTTGGGTCTGTTGGACTCTACAACACTTACTAGTAAATTATTTGCCATGTAGAAATATCACATCTATCAAAAAAATAAGATTTGACATTAGTGATGTTGGACTGCTATTATTTTGAACACAATTGTATCTAATGATACTGTATATTGCCCAGCCCTAATGGGGTGCTTTGGACAATATTAGTCATAATGTACAGTTTTATTTGCAAATATATTGGTAATTAGCAAAATAATGCATGTGCCACAGTCAGTGTTAGTTTAACTGAAGTGTTTAATAATGATAGATGTATACATAAGAAAATTATACACCCTGAATATTCAAAGTTTCTTGGCTGCTTGCATCAACCATCAGTTCTGTTTCAGCTGGACATTTGGCTCTGTCTAGATAGCATTTTGTTTTCTAATCTCTTTTCTGTGGGAGGCACATTTTTGGAATGCTAGTATCTAAAATTTCACACAGTGAGAGGGTGTGTGTGTGAGAGGCAGATAGCCCTCTAATGAAGCCAACAGGCTTTGTTGGCTTTGTTATGAGGGAGGAGTGTGTGCTCGACGTGGGACTAACTGTGTGTTTATGTGTGCATGCTTTCTGACTTCTCTCTCGTTCTCACGTCCTGTTTGTTTCTATAGAAACGCGGGTACAGATCCAAGAGTCAGTGCGAGGCAAAGATGTCTTTGTGATCCAAACAATGTCCAAGTAAGAAAGAACAAGCACACAATTGAATATTTCAGCACAGTTTTCCCCTGAAACATCCACTAACATCACGTTTTGTCAACGCTGACCCCCTCTCCCCTTGCTCTGCGGCTTTTCTGTCCATCACTCGGCTGCATCAGGGATGTAAACACCACCATAATGGAGATGCTGATCCTGGTGTACGCGTGCAGGACGTCCTGTGCCAGAAGCATCACAGGCGTCCTCCCCTACTTCCCCTATAGCAAGCAGTGCAAGATGAGGAAGAGGGGCTCCATCGTCTCCAAGCTTATTGCCTCTATGATGTGTAAAGCTGGTAAGTGGGGAAAGCACTGCTTTGGAGCAGGATAAACAGGAAGGGGGGGACTTACATCATGTTGTTATTACTTTGAATTCCTCATGGGGGAGACAGAAACTACGCATTATATCTTTAAATAGGACAATAGTTTCTAGGAGTTTTGTGACTGGATAGTATTTAGTATTGCAATTTTCTTTTCCTTCTTCAACAACAACAAAAGTTGAAAAATTGCAGTCTAGTGACAATATATCACAAGACATTACTAAAAACTGTTTTCTAAAAGGAATGCACGTCACATGTTCGTACGACATTAATTTAATATGTTAAGAACTACATACATTGTTTTTTTTGCTTTCCGTCTGTTTGGCTGGAAGAGGAAAGGCTGTAGTCGCCGTCAGCGCTACCATAAAAAAATAATCAGATGAATTGTGGAAAAAAAAAATATCGAATCAATTTTTAAAAATCATCCCAAAAAAGCATGATGTCTACAATTTTTATTTTCTTTTCCCTCACCTCTAGTGTCCATCATTGCACACATTTCATACATTGTTGTAAAATGCAAATCCACAACCATGGTAAGTGCAGGCATTGATGCTATCAAACTGCTGGTGTTTGTGTAGGTCTCACCCACCTGATCACCATGGACCTCCATCAGAAAGAGATTCAAGGCTTCTTCAACATTCCAGTGGACAACCTGAGAGCCTCCCCCTTCCTGTTGCAGTACATACAGGAAGAGGTCAAAACACATGAATTGCATATTAAAACAAAACTGTCACTTGTTTGTAAATTTTGACATTTTACTCGCATCTTTATAAATGTTATTAAGTAGTTGTACATTTGTATTGCCAACTTGTATATATGTTTTATACATTTGTTCCTTTGTATTTTTTGAAAATGGGTTCTTGTATTCTATCCTATTTCTTTCTTGAATGTGTGCTGTGTCTGATATGTTGCTGCTGTAGCATTAATATTTCCCAATTTGGGATCAGTACACTCTGTCTAATCTAATCTAATCTAATCTGTCATTATTTTCCATGTACCTCCAGATCCCTGACTATAGAAATGCTGTGATTGTGGCCAAATCCCCAGCCTCTGCCAAAAGGTACAGTAGCCTCCTCACTCGCTGGTTATGAAATCACCTTCAACAGTGCAAAGCTGTAACTCGTATTATATTGGTAACTAATGAGTTTATCATAAGTTTTTTTTTTTTTTTTGTTCTCCCACTCACCAACCTTATTTCCCTGAGGAAGTTAAAGGGAGGTTTGGATATTCACTGCTGTTGACAGGTGCAGCAGCAAAACAGACTTTAGCCACCTTAAAAAAATCCATTGTGGTTTAAGTGAATGCTATATTTAGAATGTATTAGTAATAACTAGAATTAGTATGGGATGGGGGGGGGGGCCTTCTCAGAGCCATCTAATCTCTGTATGACCAAAGCAAGAGCTGTGTCGGGGTTCTCGGCAGTGAGTCAGACTCGACTCAGGTGAGTCCGACTTATTGCCCAACCCAACATCGGATAAACGGACAGTGAGGAAAATAAGTATTTGAACACCCTGCTATTTTGCAAGTTCCCCCACTTAGAAATCATGGAGGGGTCTGAAATTTTCATCGGAGGTGCATGTTACCTGTGAGAGACATAATCAACAAAAAAAATCGAGAAATCTCAATATTTGATTTTTTAACTATTTATTTGTATGATACAGCTGCAAATAAGTATTTGAACACCTGTCTATCAGCTACAATTCTGACTCTCAAAGACCTGTTAGTCTGCCTTCAAAATGTCCACCTCCACTCCATTTATTATCCTAAATAAGATGCTCCTGTTTGAGGTTGTTAGCTGCATAAAGACACCTGTCCACCCCATACAATCAGTAAGCATTTAACTACTAACATGGCCAAGACCAAAGAGCGGTCCAAAGACATTAGAGACAAAATTGTACATCTCCACAAGGCTGGAAAGGGCTACGGGGAAGTTGCCAAGCAGCTTGTTGAAAAAGGTCCACTGTTGGAGCAATCATTAGAAAATGGAAGAAGCTAAACATGACTGTCAATCTCCCTCGGACTGGGGATCTGCAAGATCTCACCTCGCGGGGTCTCAATGATCCTAAGAAAAGTGAGAAATCAGCCCAGAACTACACGGGAGGGACTGGTCAATGACCTGAATAAAGCTGGGTCTACGGTTTCCAAGGTTACTGTTGGTAATACACTAAGACGTCATGGTTTGAAATCATGCATGGCTCGGAAGGTTCCCCTGCTTAAACCAGCACATGTCAAGGCCCGTCTTGAGTTTGCCAATGACCATTTGGATGATCCAGAGGAGTCATGGGAGAAAGTCATGCGGTCAGATGAGACCAAAAGATAACTTTTTGGTCATAATTCCACTAACCGTATGATGAGTACCATCCCTACTGTAAAGCATGGGGGTGGTAGCATCATGCTTTGGGGGTATTTTTCTGCACATGGGAGAGGGCGACTGCACTGTATTAAGGAGAGGATGACCGGGGCCATGTATTGCGAGATTTTGGGGAACAACCTCCTTGCCTCAGTTAGAGCATTGAAGATGGGTCGAGGCTGGGTCTTGATGTCAACATGACAATGACCCGAAGCACACAGCCAGGATAACCAAGGAGTGGCTCTGGAAGAAGCATATCAAGGTTCTGGCGTGGCCTAGCCAGTCTCCAGACCTAAACCTAATAGAGAATCTTTGGAGGGAGCTCAAACTCCGTGTTTCTCAGCGATAGCCCAGAAACCTGACTGATCTAGTGAAGATCTGTGTGGAGGAGTGGGCCAAAATCCCTTCTGCAGTGTGTGCAAACCTGGTGAAAAACTACAGGAAACGTTTGACCTCTGGAATTGCAATTTAGATTATGACTCTCACAGTGGACACGCACCTACGATGACAATTTCAGACCCCTCCATGATTTTTAAATGGGAGAACTTGCAAAATAGCAGGGTGTTCAAATACTTATTTTCCTCACTGTATATATATTTAGAATACTATCACGGCTTTACCTCGCCGACAGTCCTTTCCAATAGGTAACTTAAGCTGTTCTATCAATAGTGCTTTCTTCGAAGCCACCAGACTCCTTTGCCAAAAACAGTAATTTGACCTCACAGAACACAGGAGTTGCTGGACTACGGCTGACTCGATTAGTTAGTTAGTGTTTTGTGTGACATCAGTGTTTTCAAAAGGATTTGTTCGGATTCTCACATTAACACTAACAAACTAAACGATCGAGGTACTGCAGGGTAAAATTACTGTTGTCAAAGTTTGGTGGCTTTTTGAGTTTCTCCAAACTGGGCGTGCTGACCACCATCTACTATAGGTCATTCACTGACTAAGTACCTCATACAACCCCACTTCAAAAAATCTAAACTATCCCTTTAAAGTCCAGAATTGCATTTACTTAGCAGCAATCATTGCTGTCTGCTATGGTATTTTTTTATACTACCACAGGGGGTGCCAGAGTCAGAACCTTTCATATTTTATATAGTAACAAAAGTTATGTTCTGTATTGTACATTAATCGTTATGACGTAATAAATGGCGGTAGTATCTGAGTTCTCCTCTGTCTGGGTGTGCAGGGCTCAGTCGTTTGCTGAGCGACTGCGTCTGGGTATAGCAGTGATCCACGGTGAAGCTCAGGATGCAGAGTCAGACCAGGTAGACGGGCGGCACTCGCCACCCACCGTCAAGACCACTGGAGCCATTCACCCCAGCATGGAGATACCATGTAATACACACACACACACACACACACACACACACACACACACACACACACAGACAACAATATCTTGTGTAACTTCCACATGATAGAATACATTTAGGTAGATATACAAAGGCTCACACAGTGACTTTTGCTTTGCCACCGCAAATAACATGACATAGCATAGAGACGGGTTGCCTCTTGACAATGTGAGCTTAAACAATGTTTTGTTGTTTCCAGTGTTGATTCCTAAGGAGAAGCCTCCCATCACTGTGGTAGGAGACGTAGGAGGACGCATCGCCATCATAGTGGTGAGAGCGTACAGTTTGACTGATTTTAACACACTATCGTTGAACAAGAGCCCCATGAGAAAAAGCCCAATAAAGTGTGGGAAGAAAAGGAAGGACGCGGATCAGCTGCAGGTGTGTCTGCAGCTGCAGGAGGGCAGAGCGCTGACGCTCAGCTGACAATCTGGAAAAGATGGAGGGAATCCAGTCTGGCTTTCCACTGAAAAGCTCATTCTTTTACAGTATTTTGCTGGGGCTTTATTTAGTCTCCTCTGTGACTGTTGCTATCCGAGCAGCTGTTAATTATTATAAAATTGCAATCTCGATTCACCCTGTTCATGATTTAATTGTTAAATAACTGACTTCACTTCTCATTTAATTTGATGAGCTGACTGCATTACAAACACCACTGCTTTGTTCTGTGAGTTTTAAACATAGACTGTATAAAATACAGAGAAGAGAAGGGCTTTATAATACAATCTTAATATAATACAATTATAAAGAAAACATTTTATTTTAGATTTGGAAACAGACGTTAAAGTTATTGTTTTTTGTAATGCCTAGTTTTTATTTTAATTCAGTTTACGACAGTTTTTTCCCACTTAGTTCACCAGAGGGTGCCATGCTACTTCTGCAGGCTGAATGAATGAAAGTACGTTGATTAACTTGTTTGATTTGGGTTCCGTTTGTCTTGTAGGATGACATAATCGATGATGTGGACAGTTTTGTGGCAGCAGCGGAGACGCTGAAGGAAAGAGGGGCCTACAAGATCTTCGTCATGGCAACACACGGCCTCCTGTCCTGCGACGCCCCTAGGTTCATAGAAGAGTCAGCCATTGATGAGGTGTGTGTGTGTGTGTGTGTGTGTGTGTGACTGCACTTTGAAATATTCTGGTGTCATATTTAGGTTTTTGTTCTGCATAGTCTTGCTTGAGTGTCCTCCACAGCACACATTCACCCCTGAACAGGAGGGAGAAACCGGTCTGGGTATCACCGTAGTCTTGGGTGGGGACTAGCTTCCGACGTGGCGACGGTGGCTCTGCAAAAATAGTCTCAGGAAGGAACTTGTTTTGGTGACACATTTGCACCCGGAAAAAGAAAACCCCACATCCAGTATTAAAGGAAGTTAACTGTTCATACAACACAGTAACTGAGCTCTTTACATCAGCTGACACCTCATTTCCCCTTACCAGTGTAGGCTGTGTGTATTCTGTCAATTCCAAATCCCTGCCAATCAATCCCAAAACATCCCAGTTGGAGAGGAAATACCCTAATCATATTCTTTGTAAATCCTTTCAATCATTCCCTTAAAGAACCAAGCAGACCTTCCTTGCTGCAAGATCCAAAAACATCTTCAAAACTCGTATTTTCAGCGTGTAGCTTGCTAGCTCAAAGGTTGCTGTTGCTGAGTGTTGTAAGACAAATCAGTCTCCCCAGGCCTGGCACCATGACACATTTAGCTGGATGATACATTGTTGTGATAAAAGATAATATTGACAATTGTCATCTAATATAATGATAATGGCATAATAATAAAGGTACACCTTTTCAACGATCAAAAAACTCATTTCTGGAGAATATTTCACACGGGAACTGGAAGACATTTTAAATACTGTATCTATTATAATATATCTGCCACATGGTGAGGAAATAGTTAGACCCAAATACTTGTGGTTTCCACCCCACTTACTCACACACACTTGTATTCCTCCTCCAGGTGGTGGTGACCAACACGATTCCCCACGAGCTCCAGAAGCTCCAGTGTCCGAAGATCAAAACGGTCGACATCAGCATGATCCTGTCGGAGGCCATCCGCCGCATCCACAACGGAGAGTCCATGTCCTACCTGTTCCGCAACATAGGGGTGGACGACTGAACAACACACACACACACACACACACACACACACACTCTCTCTCTTTGCCTTTCCAGAAGTCTTCAGAAACATAGAGGTGATTGTCAAACAAATTGCTGCACACACAAAAATATGACCTGCTCATATCATAATCTCCAAATAAAAATGCTGATCCTTTCCTTTTTTAAATGCAGTGTGACATAGAAGATGACTGCATACATATGCAAATAGATTACTGAACACACACACATACACACACACACGTGTCATTATGGACTACTGCCTGACTCTCCAATGGCTGCCCACACCTTGGGTTTATACTCCTCTCTTAGTCTTTTCATCTTGTCTCTTTGTTTTCATAGAACTGAATGTTGTACATCTAGGAATCTTAGAACATTTCTGTTAGCATCGAATGTCTCTTGTAGCACAATCTCCAATAGTATGAAAAGGATTGCCAGTGCCTTCTACAGGACATCCTCCCAACACTCCTTTACTACTGCGATCACAAGTGGAGAAATCTCAGCAAACTGAACTAATTAATCGGGACAGGTTGCAGGTTCCCAGCTAATTACGTTGATTATCAGAGTGCACTTGTCAGATTTTTGTTTATTTATGTGGCGTGTGAATGTGCTACTAATATATAGTTAGCTTAGACTGTGTGGTTGCCATAGCATGATGCTAATCTGGTGTCACATCTACTCGTTGCTATAGCTTAACTGGAGTTAACAGGACACATCTCCTTAGTCTGGGTTAATTGGATGTTACAAACATGTAACTACACGGCAGCGCACTTGTAAAATATGTACTCGTAAGTCATCCGTTGTAACATTGTGCCATTGTTTCAGTACCTGCTCAAATATTATATTTATTTTTGCGATGAGTAGCACTTCCAGCTGGAGAGCTCCAGTTAGAAGTGAGGGTTGTTTTAATCAAACGGAAATGAATAACAAATCTTTGATCATGATCAAGTTTACTTAACACACCATATATACCTGAGTTTCAGAGAATAAAGTTCCAAACTGCAGCTAAAGCTAGAAAAGTAAAGTTCAAAACCTTTTCTGACGAGCAAAACTTGACTGAAGCAGGTCTTTGTCACTTTACCAGATGTGTTTCAAAACCGTTTTGTATTTATATTCAGCACTTAATATGAATAAATATGTAGTAAACACTGCCTTTTGTAGTTTAATAACTGGGTGTACACTTGCCAACCCATTCTTGTTTTAGCGGGTATACTACTTACCATGGTCACTTTAGTTTAGCATGTTAGCATGCTAACAATGGGTAATTAAACCACATCTGAAGCTGATGGGATGCCGTTTGTTTTGCAGCTGCATGAAAAGTCATTAAAATACATATACTGTCTGAAATGTCATAGTTGAAGATTAGAAAAAGAAGGTATTTAGGTAACTGCTCAAGGCCCTAAGAGGTCAATGTATCTTAACATTTTTTTAACAGTTGAAGATTAGAAAAAGTCTAAAAAATAAAAACAAATTAAAATGTGTCTCAAAGCCTTTTCTGTTGGTCACTAAGTCCCATTCTCCATTAGGCGTCTGTGCTGTGGTTTGGTTCCGTCCGCCGCCACGCGCCTTACCACACCGGCAGCACCGGAGCGTCTTGCTGCCTAACTTTCAGATTTTATTATAGTACTTTACAGAACATTTACACGTTTGTTAGGCTAGTATCTACCTTCCGCTCCAAGTAGTACTACAGTAGTAGTTCAAATACAAGTAAACAATGTGGACAACACGTAAATGTCTACACAACGCGTAGACAAAGCATTCATTCCGTGTGCTAGTGAGCCTTTTGGCACTTCTCCAGCAGTGGTCATCCTGCTTAATTTCTGTCTCTAAAAATAGAATGACTAAAAAAACAGAAACCCAAAAGACACAGTTATCAAAATTATTCTGTTACAGAACCAAGTTACAAGGACATTCTCTCTCTCTCTCACACACACACACACACACAAACACACACACACACACAAAATGCATGAATAAGATGAAAACTAAGATACAATCAAATAAGATAGCAAAAGATTGAAATACCAAAGCAGCAACTGAAGACTTAGAGGAATGAAGAGTTTACTTGTATTTATACAAGTGTAGAATGAAAGTACAACCGACCTACGTAGCACATACAACAAAATAACACATGTATAATATTAAATATGAAGTAATCAGTCTGTAAGAAGCAGACCAGCTGTGAGCTGTTCTAGTTTAATGGATTGTGGCAGGAACGCTTTGATACCCGTCGCTGTGGAAGCCTTAGAGACGGCGCTCTGCTGTTGGACCTAAGGAGGATCCATGACAATGATTGTTCAGTGCCCTCCTCTACGCCACAATGTAAGTTAATAGAGGCAATTATGCAGCTTGTACTAATGTCACAAAAGTGCTTGTTTTGACATTGAAAGGCTCAGATTGTTACTCTTAGAGTCTGAAACTGATGATGAACATCAGCCCCGTAGGGACCAAATTCCGATCAGCCACTCACACACAAAAACCTAGAAAATAGGGTCCTGGTAAAAAAAAAAAAAAAAAGCAGTAGTTACCCTTTAATAAAATCCTAATTCCTACACTATACTTAAAACAGAACATTTATTTCTCATCGTATGTATACCCTCGCCAATTGCAAATATAAAGAAAGGTGGTACAGAGAAAAAGATATCTCTAAATAACCAGGAACCACTGTACAATATGTGTAAGAAAGAAGAAGAAAATGCTACACTTAGTTGTGCCTCCCTTGCAATGCAACCCCCCCCCCCCCAACAATCTGCAGTGTTAGCCTCACAACCAGCATGCATTGCATCTAGTAGATGGTAATCAACTTTTACAACACTACCACATAACTGTTATATATGATACACGGTGTGTGTGACGGGTCATTGTGATTGTTGGTTTGGTGGGTGCTGTTAAAGCTTGAATGTCCCCAAACAGGCAGCTGGGGAGCAAAAGGTGGTAATGCTGTCTTGATGAAAATAATTTAGAATTGACTTTGTAAATTTAATGAATTTAAATAATAAAGATTTTTCATAAGCTAAACAAAAAAAGAAGAAAAGAGAAAATGGAAGAAATGAGAGGATCATGAGCATGTTAAATATGGATAGTCATTCACAACCCCTCAGATTTATCTTGTGACCACTGGAGGGGGTCAGACCCTTAGGTTGGGAACCACTGCAGATAGGAAGTAGTTAAAAGAAGTTAATACCACAGAAAAATGCTTCGTACTGTACACATTGAGGCATCACTTTTAATCTAATAATTTCAGACAATATATCTCACAGGATCAAGAATCAAGTTTTCCCTCTTTGTTTCTTGTTCAACATATTTGATGTTTATTAATTAATGCTGACAGACAGGAACTGGATCAGACAAACATGGTGGCATCAACCGAAGACCAGAACCAGGCAGAGAAGGAAATCTGTTACAGACCCGAGACACACTCAAAGATCCTCTCATCCGCGGTCAGACTGTCCTGCTGCCACCGCTCCGTCCATGCTCATTCATCCAGGACACCAGGGGACACCTCTCGCTTGTCATCAATGTAAGTTAAAGCCAAGGGTTAATAGTATGTATAAAAAGGACTGAAATGATATTAAACTGCCAGGAAATTTGAATACTGGAATGCAATAGAATAAAGCAGATGGAAAATTAAAAAAAAAAAAATATTTTAATAACTGCCACACTTCCTGCAGTGCTTTTTTTCACTTTTAATCCCTTTTCCAATTTCTTAAAAAGTAGCTGTGCAACACTTAATGCAAGCACAAACATATACTTGATCTACACACCAGGAATCTGTTTTACTGGTTCTGTCTGTGAAGTGTTTAGAGATTGGTTACCGATGGTTACAGGACAGGAATCGCCGGTTGTAAAGGTCAAATTAGACTTACAAGAAAGTATGATGGTCTGTTTACATTCGGTGTTACGCACCAAAATGCACTGCGAGGTCTGAGAGCCGTGTGCCCTCTCTAACCTAGCCATTATCCTCAACCCTGAAGCAAGGCACTAAACCAGAGCCCACCAGTGGGACGTGTGAAGCAGGGGAAACAGCTGAGCTTGGTCACTATTTGAAATATGAAAAGAATATGTTGTGGAGAAAGGCATCAATCTGTCTACAATCTGTAATAATAATTAAATCTCTGTCTTATCACGTCTTCCATTGTGGCAGTTTGTCTTCACTGTACTCACTGGTAAACACTCTAGAAACACTTTAATGCAGGCATGAGTGATGGGCAGACATTAGACAGCTAACGTTACAGCTAGCACACATCAGAAGGCTTTGTGAAGGCAAAAGCAGCATGTTAAGGCAGGGTTGGTAACTTTTTCCAATGCACACTTGTTTTTAATATATTGTTGGAAATGGTCTTTACACCCCGACAGCAATAAATAACTTATGGGCTCTGAAAAAGCAGGGAACAACATCATCTGTTAGCTGTGACATTAATCCTGTATGAACGGTCAGATTGTAAAGAACCAATGAAAGAGGGGAAAAGAGAAAGAGAGAAACCGCCGAGGAAATCTTGCTAGCTATTCAACATTACCAACCCTGCCATTTACTAATAAGAACAAGTCATAACAAGGCAGAGAGGGGTCACTTACTGTGTTAAGATATTCAACGCAAAGCGACCTGGACTTGATTCGGTGATAAAAAAGCAACTGCACTCCTCACATTGGTTTGACATAGAGACAAAACTGTAATAAAAATACTTAAGAAATAAAAATACCCAAGGCAGATTGCTTATGGCTGATTTTCATTCCTCTAAAAATGCTCAAGAAGATTGTAGTCCCTGTCCGGTAGGACTACAATGGAAATATACTGCATGTTTTGAACAAATACTTTCACCCCCTCGTCTAACCCAAACCTACTAATATCATGATATTTAATCAGTCCATCATTCAAACTGTTCTGGGTGGTCTTATTATTATGATGACACATTTTACCAGAGAGAAGAAAAACAGAAAAAGGAGCACTGTCAGTTGGTTAACATTTCTCACACACAGTTCTAACACAAGACTGAAAATCTAACCCCAAAGCTTTCCTCTAACATTAGGCAGAGTGACCAGATTCAGAAAGGTCAGCACAAAACAACCTCTAGGATTTTAAAAGGCATGTCTGCCTAGTCACGCTCTGTGTCAGTGACATGCTGTGAACAATAATCAGCTCGTGTGCTTGGAAGTTAAACATTAGACTTGAATGTTCCTGACATGCAGAACCTGCTTTAGCCACATATTTGTGAATGTGTTTCTGTGTTTGCAAGATGAGATTATTTCATAATATTTTATAACATCAGCAAGACTAAGAGCCTGCAGCCAGGACAGTGTCTCTCTCGAGGCCGTGCTTTGAGTTTACTGCTAATATGGTAACATGCTCACAGTGACAATGTTAACATGCTGATGTTTAGCAGGCGTGATCACCATCTTAGTTTAGCGGGTTAGCATGCTAGCCTTTGCTAATTAGCAATAAATACAATGTGTTATTGAGGCTGATGGGAAATTAAAAGTTTGACCAGAAGATGGTGCTAGAGGAAAAGACACGGGAACTTCCTACAATACATCAGTGGATTCCTTTTCTGGCAAAAACAGGAATGTTGTAAAAAAAAAATGGTTGGCATTCATTATCGATAATCAAATTGTTTTTTGATTTAGTCTTTTTTTTATTAATGCAACCTAATCAGAGCTTGCCAGCAAGCTGTATTATCTCGATAAAGACATACACAAAATCATAATAACCACATAACAATACACAATTTCTCCGTTCAAATTCTTGTATAAGTTACTTGTGTTCGAACACTGTGTTACTCAGCACCATTTTGCCATCCACATTTAAATATGAAGCTCATATTTGTCATTCACTACTGGAAAATAGTCTAATCAGAATAGTTATATTTATATATAAAATCATATTATATAAACAGAGACTATACTGCATGGACAAATGTCTTAATTTGTTGTTTTTTTCATGGTCCAATTATGACAGTTCTGCCTTTACAGTGAGGGACTCAAATTCTTTATCAGGTGGAAAATATTTACAAGATCTGACCCGGGAAGCCTATTTTATTTAACAAGCTCTACCCTCTCTTTAGTTGCTTTGAGTGTTATCTTATCCGAATTATCTGACCAAAAAAGACAGAAAAAAAAGGATCTGATCTTTCCCAACCACAGTAACACTGTTGTATTCAACCCATATGTCAGGCAAGTATCACTAACACAAGATCATCCCTAATACTGGCACCTTCTACTCCTTTCTCTCTCTCTCTCTCTCTCTCTCTCTCTCTCTCACACACACACACACACAAAAACACACACCATTTTCTGAATAGCACTGTTACTCTTAATATCCATGTCTAGTTTCACAAACATTTCTCAGAGGCAAAACTCTCCGGGTACGTCAGCATAACGAGGCTTCAGCAGCTGATTAGAAAAGACGAATACTGATTGCAATATCAATAGTTTACTTATTAATTCACTCATGAATATTATATTTTAAGCTTTTAGTACGTCAGTAGGCTACATTAGTATATATAAATAGTTACAGGACTTGGATAACTAGCTACCTGACTAGCTATTAGAGACCAATATGGAAGCAAAGAAAGGCCATAATTAAAATTTAAAAAAGCAGCTGAACAGATAAGTCTGAAATGTAAACTTAACTGAATCCTTAATGTTGAAACTGAAATGCCACTGAATGTGTGGCACTTAAATATTACGTAATAATATAAAACTGCGTCCATTATTCACAAAACATGACTCAAAAAAAAAATAAATGTAAATGACATTGATTAGCCTGACGTGGAGTCTGATGCTGCTCCACTGGGCTGTGATTACGGGGCGCATTTCAACCCAGCCAGGACAGAAGATGTCTCTTACCTCAACTAGTTAGACCTACAACCAATCAGAGCAACAGAGTATACGATGTATGTTGAACTTCTGCCAAATCCCATAGGTTGGACAGCAAAAACATATTTCTGATTGACAAACGCCTTGATCACGTTTTTTTTTTTTTCTTTTAAAATGAAAGCGCTGTCGATATCTTCTATAACAAATGCACATCTCAGGTCTCCAGCAGCAGCCGTCTTTGTTATAAATCAATTCCACCCAAACGCTCTTTGGTGACGTGGTTAATTATGTTACTGTTGATCATCTGTCCATCGTCGTATAAAGCCCAACAGATTTGATCTCTCAGGAATTTTAGCTATACCCACTGAAGTTTACCTCCACTAATGAGTTCATTTGCAGAACAGTTTTGCCTCCGGGACATGTTTGAACAACGGACACTATGAAGTGCATCTCAGGAGATCCTGTTGTTCACATCCACTGTTAACTGAATATTCTAAACGTATTTATTCAGCCTTGGCTCATGAAACGATGCAGTGAGTGCAAATAGAAGCTGTACACAAAATAGCCTCAGGAAATTAGTAGGTTCAAACTAGCAGATTCAGTTTTTCTGTGATCCTCGATGAGAGTAGGTTTCTGAAAACCCTGCACCAACTCAATGAATTTATAGTGCGTTCCATTTGTGCTCGGAAGTCGGAAACGCTCCTTTGAACTCGGAAAACTTCACAGTGCCCCAAGCTCAAAATACAACATGGCTTCTCTGTGCCTCAACGGTTTTGACAGCTGTAGTAACAAACAGTTTATTAGTACTTCTGTCTTATTTGTATCTCACTAAATCAGTCAGGGTTTCCTCCAGTGTATTGCAAGCCTGGTGGCCCTCCGGGCCTAAGCTGCCCCCCCCCCCCCCCCAAGCCACTGGGAATTATCATGTATTTTAAAAATGTTTTTTAACTACAGTTACAGTTACAAAGGGGCAGCTCTGTTGGGAACATACATGTAGCCATAATTTTTCAAGTGAACTTTCAGCCCTGACTTAATATGGGGCTCTATGGAATCTGTCTTATAGCTTTTTAAAATTGTGATTCTGTTTAACAGAAACTGCTGGGGTCTACGTTAATGCTACCATCAGTCTGTGGCTGGTCTGAGCCGGGCCCTTGTCAAAAAAAGACACTTGCCACAAGGCTTAACAGCGTTTCTGGGGGAAACCCTAATGGTCGTACACACATAACTGTTCCTCTTCTATCTGTGGACATGTTGTTACGCTGTCTGTATGCACAAAATAACAGCGTAATGCGTTGTTATCAACTGGTATTGCTAACAATGGCTAACCTGGCTAGAGCTAACCCCCACAGTGAAAATCCGACTTGTTACATGGAACGCATTTAACTCGGGTGTGACGTCTTCCCATCTCTGGCTTCTAAGTTTGAGAGGTAAATGGAACACACTGAGTTCATGACGATCCTTAATAAGAGGTTGTTGGTGTGCTCGTAAACGCACAGGTACTGGTAAACACCAACAAATACACACCATTAGAAGCTCTATAAGCACACAGACAATTCACACCCTGTTTACCATTGATGTTGATAGAAAAGAGATGAAACGGACTGAATCTGGACTACGGAACCATTTTGTAGTCATTTGCTCATTGCACTGCCTTTTCCTCAGATATCAGACCTACTTAACTGATTAAGCCATTTAACACTATTAAGAACATGAATAGAATATATACAAACAGTATGCCACCACAGTTCAGAACTAAAGAAAAAAAAAGCACGCCTTTGACTGACTCCCTCCATCGCTTGCAGAGTCAGGCTGGAAAAGAGAAACTAAAGGCTTGTTATATGTGTGAATGGTGAATGGTTCCTGTACTATGTAAAAGCACTTTGAATAGTCATTAAGACTAGAAAAGCGCTATATAAGAACAGACCATTTACATATTTTACAGTTTGTCACACTAATCAGAAATTTGTCGGTCATGTTGTTTTGTAGTTTTATTACTTCCCTACTTACTATCAGCAGGTGGTGGCTATTTCCTTTCAAAGTCTTTGTTGCACATTACTACCAAGGTTCCACTTCTGAATTTGTCTTTTAAAAATGTGGTGGCCACTTCTCGGTGTAGTTTTGGATTCTAATGATCAATGCCATGCGACAGAAAACAAGTTTGTCCTCTTCGGGAGAATCCAGTCCAGTCCCAAACAACGTAAGGAAGGGCTCAGCAAACCAACTATTTCCAAAGTAGTAGAACAACAAATCTATTGTCCTTTTCCTTGGTTTTATTTTACGTTCATCCCCTCTTGTCACTCTGTAAAGCACTTTGTGACGAGCCTTTTCGATAAAAGCGCTTCTTTTAAAATAAATTTGAATCCGGGTAAGATATTGAAGAGAAGAGAAGCCAATACAGATCATCCATTAATAAAGCACAGGTTGTTGATTGTGGTTTCCGTGTTGATTGCCAAGCCGGGTTGCCAGAAAGACACACAAGGAGGATTCTGGGTATTACAGAGGAAGCATTTTGGGATTGGTTACTGACTGACAGAGCTCTAAGACGCTGGTTAGATATCACATGAGAGGATGCTTCTTTCCTCTTTGAATGTTGCCCTCCTTGTCCTTTCTTTCACAATTGTCATCCCTGTTATTCTTTTTTTCTACCTGTCTGTGGAGTAAATGGTGGAATGGATTAAAATACAGCCTAGGTCAGAATAAGGACAGAGCTCCTCCTCTTCCAGTCCCAGACAGGAGGTAGGAAGTAGCAGCAGCAGTCTAGGACGGTTTGGAGGTCTTCAGGGCATCCACTTTGGTCTCCAGGTCTGTAATCTGGGAAAACAACAACATATAAGGACAACAATACTCTGCAATACACTTAAACAATACCAACTCTTTCTAAAGAATGGTATCCGTTTCACTACAATGGCTCGATTTATTTGTACATGCCACGTATTACATTCAAGTGCACTGTGCCAAGTACTTTGGGGGTGGGCCAAGTAAAGTGCAACTTCTTGGCCTGAATCACACTTGGAAGAATACATTATCATCCATTATTGGTAGATGTCTTACAGGCTGTGATAATCAAGGCCAACCACATCTATTACTTCCATTGACGGTTTGAAAATCCTATAGAGTTATTGTCAGACTACCTTTTTTTGTCTGGGACGTGAAAGTTTTACATATGAATAAACATTAGATGAATATACAGCAGCTGAAATATAATGCCAAGAGAAGGTTATGTGATATTGCTCATTACTCATCATGTTGAAGATCTAAGAGTCCCAATGTGTTCCATGCATAAAAGTGCACAGTTCTGTTTTTGATCACAATGATTCATACAATAACCATCTGCAGTTGAATACCACCATACTGCCATACATGAAATAACAGTTAGATTTAAGATATGGTCTTCTGTTTTACATATTTCATATTATTTTCAAAGTTACTTAAAATTAAAACTTGTTTTTGGAAACACCACTATAAAAATGAACCCAAAAAGTCTCAGAACTGTTTTCAATGCCTCAGTCTCCAACACACTTGAGGACTTGCACTGCATGGAGGATTTGTAATGTTTAAAAATATTTGCAATGTATAAAAATAAGAGGACCAAAGATCAAGCCTTGGAGAACACCACCTGTCAGTAGGGCTACTGAAAAGGGAGCGTTATTAGTGGTTACTGTAAAAAAGTATGATTTAAACCAGTGCAGCCACTTCTGGAAGGAGCGTGCAACCAGTCACATAGTTCCAGCTCAGCGTTCATCGTTCGTTGTTTTCCTAAGATGTTGCCGTCTGTATACTTAACGGTACAGTCTTTATAACCTACAATAACTTAACTTACAAAGTTGTCAATGCTTCAATTTACATGTAGGGACCCTCCTTCTAGTACAGTGGAAGTGTGTTGCTATTTTGAGCCTTGTTAGTGGTATAGAAATAGATTTTTTGTTACCGTTGCGTACCCCAACAACTAGCGTAATATTCTAATTAGAGGTTGGCGCTAAAACTGGTAACGTTCGATTAGCAGGAAAACAATTCCTAGAGAACAGTTTCTCGGTACCCATGTATTATTAACCCCTAGGTTCATTTTGCGCCGGAATTGTCCTTTAAACGGTTATTCATTACCATTCCTAATATAAAAAGATTAAAATGGGAAAACAAGGCGTTTTCTGGGGCTGACACACCCACCAGAACTCTTGCCACTTGAGACCAGGGGTGTTAAGGTGAGGTTTTCACTAACCTTTTCCTGCAGGTTGTCCGCCTCCTCTTTGTGAGTTGCCTCGTTCTCTTTTTGTACTTGACTCTGAGCAGTCTCCTTCTTCAGGTACTCAATCTCCCTACAATGCACAAACACAATTAAGCTTTGGTGTCTTTCACTCCTCACAAACCTGGAATGCATCTCTCCTTCCTTACTTCTGCTGGTACTCTTTAATCAGTCTCTTGGCTTTACTGTATTTCCTCTCTAGAGTTTGGTACTGAGCCTGGGTTTCCTTTAGGTGTTCATCCACTGCCTGAAAACACACAAACACACACTCCATCAGAAAATAAAAACTTTCGGGGAGATAACTGATGAGAGAAACTACTTCTTCCATTCATGACTGATATTCCTCCATGCTTCGAGTGTTTATACTCTCATAGTTTACCTTACACAGGGACTGCGCCTCCATCCAGTAGCCCTCCAGTTTCTCCATCCTCTCTTTACTGTCCCGGATGTTTTGCTCCAACTGAGCACGCTCCATCCGCCAACGCAACTTATCTTGCTCCGCGTGAGCCAGCTGGAGGTAAGGGGTGGAAATGTGGGAGGAGGAGGAATGTGGGAGGCAGAGCCAGCGTTAAGTCATTGTTAACCCAGCAAAGGTTCTGATGGTATGCTAGTGTAAATTCTCCTCTGCAGTGGAACCTGGATATTGCAGTGCGGGGCTGCACAATATATCCTTTTTATTTATTTATATATTTTTTAATTAGACATCGCAATATCAACTGCTGCAATAAACACATAGTGAAAAGCTGCGAAATAAGTTTAATTATTGCCTTGGTTTTAAATTCAACAAGCAGTTTGTTGCATTTTAGCAAAACACTGAACTGAGGACACTTTAATATCTCTTTTTCCTCATATCGTGCAGCCTTTCATTGCTAAATGTTAATAAGAAGAGATGAAAAATTAAGTGTTCTCACCTTCCTCTTCAGCAGCTGGATCTCCGCCTGGGTTACTGCATGTTTAATCTGGAGCTACAGACACAGACAAAGACAAAGAAAAAACAAAACACAAAACCTGATAAAACTAGGAGAACAGAAAATTTCTGTGTGAATTGCTCTAATAGCTCACGCTTCGAGACCAGTATGCATCTTAGAGTATGGGTGTTATGAGCATTTATTGTCTGTTTTATGGTATCATTAATTGAATTATTCTTTTGTCGTGTTAAGGGAGAGTTGGAGCAGTGTGTCTTGTTTGACATATGCCACTGTTTCGAGGTAACTGTAATGTTATTGTAAGCTGACTGGCTATTAAAAGACCAATGCATTTTCAGGCAAAATCACACACACCTCCTTGAACTTGTGGGCTAGCTTCTCGGGGTCGAGCTCCACAGGAGACAATATGTCCTGGTTTTCAGCCAGGTCGAAAACCTCTATGGAGTTTGGAAACACGGGACTCATCTCCTCCTCCTCGTCCGTCGCATATTCACCCGTCTGCAGGTAAACAGAATGAGATGTGGAAAGATGAAAAGACGCTTATTTGTTACGCTGCTAAGAGAATAGATAAGAAGACGGATTCCACTCTCATGTCTGTGCGGCAAACATGATGCTAACGCTAGCAGCTGTTTGGCTTAGCTTTAAAAAAATGAAAATTAAACAGCAAGTTATGGTTTTTATATGGGGGTTCTAGCTGCTTAGTCGGCTTAAAAAAAGAAGAAAAATAGGCACTGGAAGGCAGATTTTTTGTCCCCTTTGGACAGAACCTCACTAGCCTTTTCCGTCTGTTTCCATCTTTTTTCCTAAGCTAAGCGGCTGCTACCTTTAGCTTCATATTTACTGTACAGACATGAGAGTGATGCTGAGAAAGAAAAAAAGCATGTCAAAAATGTTAAAACAATTTCTTGAAAATGTAACACTCAGTGATACTGAACAAAGTTCAAACTCCCATTTCCACTCTGTTCTCTCTTTATAAGTTGCTGTATAATTTCCTTTTCAGAGAAGTATTTGTCATATTAAAGGATATACATAGCAACTGGAGCGTGTTGTAGACCCCATATTAACTTACGTTATAGCAAATTAAAAATTAGGTGAAAGAAGAATGCAGCCTCTGCTTGTACATGTCTTCTATTAAAAAGAAGCACACACATCAGTCTGCCTATCATTGGTCTTCTTCACTTTAATTCATAACCACTACATCTTTCAAGGTTAAGAAAGCCACTTTATTGCTGACAAAAATACATAAACTAAAATGAAGCATTGCACTCAATGTATCATTCTTGTATCCTTAGCTCTGGTTACACTTTCCTCCTCTGACACAAAGACAATCTCCCTGACAGCTTTTATTATGAGGCATCAAGCCGGAGCGCATGCTGCTGTCTACATTAATATCCTCTGCTGAATGCTGTCTCTTTGGCTCTCATGGCCTGCAACCCAGATTCTTCCTAGCTCTGGAGCTTCTATTGTGCCTGGTGATGGGGAATGATGGCAACTTGCAGCCATGATTGTAATCGCCCCCAACAACCTGACTCCCCGTTTAGTTATGCTGTAATTACAGGGACACTTTGCATTCAGTCCATTGACCCCAGTGTAATGGCGAATGGAGTGTGCTAATGGAATAATCAACAATACGTGGTATATATACCACACCTTTATTGAAACACTCGACAACAATTGAAAGGCTTATTGTTGTACAGCTGAACCGTCTGTTTCCCTCTCTGATCACAAGGTGGAGATGCTGGACTAAGTTTGAAAATAGAGGCCACGTAGTGACACAAAGACCGACATTTTGTGTCACACACACGCACACAGAGTTTTCCAAAGCCCAGGATGACATCCTCTAATGTCTAGTTTTGTCCACAACTCAAAGATAGTCAGTTCATTGTCATACAGGAGTAAACATACCAGAAAATATTCACATTTAGGGAGCTAGAATCAGAGAGTTTTGATTCTTTTTTCTTAAAGAATTACTCAAACTGATCGATCATCAAAATAGTTTCTAGAACCGTTTAACCCTTAAAATAAAAAAATAAAACATGATGGACTCTTCAGAAGAGGTAATTTTCACTCGACCTGCTGTGCACAAATGTTGCATGCAACACCATTTTATGAACATACTGTGGCCATGCTGAGAAATACAGCAAGAGTTTTGTGGAGCTTAATTAGCTTTGTAGCAACTCATTTGGGAATGGCTTGAATGATCCATTAATCTAAAAATATATAAAACATATTTTAAGTTGCACACTATAGCTTTAATAGTTGACAACTAATCAAATCATCTTTGCGGGCCTACTGTTGTCTCTCTCTCTTAATCCCTCTTCTGAATTCTTGCTGCTATTAAAAGGCCAACGAGCTGACAAAGCAACATTAGCTGATGGAGGTTCTGAGTTATTAAATCTTTTTGGAGTCTGTGTTTAAGGACACAAACCTTTCCTTATTTCATAACGTTCCGAAAGACAAAGCTGCTGCCATGTGAAAGGTATATGAAAACATATTCTTTATGTATGGTTGTGCGTCTTGCATGTACCTCTTCGTCATCGTCCATGTACTGTTTGTATCTCTGCTCCATCATCTCTCTCTGCCATCTCTCCTGTTCCAACGTCTGCTGGATCAGCTGAGCCACTTCACTCTGCTCCCCGGGCTTCTCCCGACCAATCACAAACCTGGGAAACATTTGAAATGCATCGGTCAATTTAACGATCTCAAAACACACGCATACATCTGAGAAACTCAAAGAAACGGCAACATAGCAAACCTTGAAAACATCACACACACACACACACACACACACACACAAATTGCAAACATTAAAACATTCCAGTGCATAAAACTGAAAGATTCACACCATACCAACTGCAAAAACATGAATTCCATCCGTCACAAACCTGAGAATTTTAGCATACCAACCAAAACCTGAAAAATAATCGAGTTATATCACAAATCTGCAGAAAACAAAAAAGTATCCACACATTTTGTGTGAAATGAGCAAAACAACATATTTTATATGCTCCATTAAAGTGTTTTTATGCAGGGCAGAGAGTGACAAAGTGAGTGAGTGAGTGTCAGACCTGACGGTGCCGGTGGTGTTGCGGAGGACAGATGCAGCGAGACTCTGAGTGACGCCGACCAGGCTGGTCCCATCAACTTCCACTATGAGATCATTAACCTGGATCCTACACACACACATAAAGAGAATAAACTGTGTGTGAACATGAACAGAGACAAAGACAAAGGATAACACCCTCCCCCAGCCAAAGCTTTTGTTTCTCCATTCAGTACTACTGTACTATGATTTCAGTGTTTCTTCTTATTCTACCCTTTTTTATTTAATTAGATTAACTTCTTTTTTTTAACACAAAAAATAGAACTCACAACATGGATACAATACGTCCCCATCTTGAACTTTTTGCATTTTTTTTAATATTTATTAAATATCTTTGGCCTGTTCATAGATAAATAATCTGTGTGTTGTGCTCCCATTACTGCGGTGGTGAAAGCACACACATGCTTTATTACGCTGACAGTGAGAGCATAGATGTTCTGGTTTTACACCCCCTTTCTACAGACAAAGGTAGTCTGTATGAACGTTATTCAGTCCTATATTGTAGAAAGTGAGATTTCCACGTCTTGTTTGATTGTAAAGAAGGTCAAGGTGCTATATAAATACTGTGATAGTATTAAAACACTCAATCCACAGAGAGAATGCACACTGCCCGTATTCAGAAACTGTGCTTTTAAACCAACCATCAAGACTTATGTAAGGCTATGATGTCAAAACTACACTATATATAGGGAGGAAGTGCTGCTACAGTGCCGTTACACTCATTCCCTGGCTGCAATGACGGTGTAAAGACTAAGAGGGCAGGTTCATTCAGTTCATTGGGGAAGATGAGTGCTTCGGGGCAGTCTACAGACTACAGCACCGAAAAGAGATACAAAACTATTTTCAAAAATAAGCATATGCTTATTTTTTTATTTTTTTAAGTAAATTACTAGCAGGAGACAAGTTATAATTGAGGTAAGTTTGGAGACACTACCTTATTTTACCATTAAATTATTAAATATTTTTGTATCTCTTTTCAGTTTTGTAGTTTGTAGACGGTCCCTAAGCACTTGTCTTTCCGTCTGAAAACCGGACCTAAACAGATCTGAATTAGCACAACATTTATGCCTCTCTTTCACATCTACAGCAGTCAGAGCCACTGTATTCCCTTGGATGCAATCAGATCACATGGGTAGGCACTTTTAATGACATTTCTAACATGTTAAGAGACTAAAAACACGTTTAAAACTTGCCCTTTTTAAGCCTGTTGGGTAATAACTCTGGCAGGAGGATACCACAGTGTACACAGCACCGATTGGTTTAATTTTTCTGTCTACTGACAGCACTCCAAATTTACAAACAACAGAGCTACGTGTTGAAATCGACCGTAATTCTCCTTTAATAACAACTGAGATTAATGAAAGTTACATTTATGTCATGGGGCAGAGGCTTTTGTCTTTCAATTTTGGGGTGGCAGTAGCTTAGTCCGTAGGGAGTTGGGTTTGCAACCGGAGGGCCTAACCAAAGTGAGGCGTGTGGATTGGTAGCTTGAGAGATGCCAGGGGCCCTTGAGCAAGGCACCATACCCCCCCAACCGCTTAGGGCGCTGGTCCAGCTGGCAGCCCACTCACTCTGACATCTCTCCATCAGTGCATGAACAGATTCTGAGCCTGTGTGTGTATTCAGGCCTGTGTGTAGTGATCACTAACAAACAGAGTGTAAATTGTAATTTCCCCAATGGGGATCAATAAACAGTATTAATTAATTCATTCTGTTGTTGGAGCAGCTGATGAAAGTTTAAAATAGAAAAGATCAAAGGCTGACTGGTATAACTGTACTATATCTTGTTGAAAGGTTGTTATTTTAATGGGACTTGATAACTATATTTTCACCATATAATTGGTTCTACAGTTTTCCTGGTAAAAGTGCTTAAAAAAGGAAAACCTTTACATAAATTACAGTGCTTTGTGCCAGTTTAAGTGAGGTGAAACTGCAGTAATTGTGGACGGTCTACAGCCGGATTTGTCTATACGCAGTGCAATTCTGTCATGTACTGTGTAATAAAAAATACAGCTGAATCAATCCACAGCTGAAAACAGTCTAAGCAACGTTTGGTGAAACCACAGTGCCCGTCTGTTTAAGACAATGTCAAAACTGGAATATTTTAATTGTTCAGGCTGCAAACCACCAACACTGTGACGTATAGAATGATGTATAGACAGTCTAAATGACATATTATTCTGTTTTTCAGATAACCGAGCATTAACAATTCTGCGTGAGGGGCACAGGGTAGCTCATCTGTCCATACTGCTGCTCCACTGTGCTTCATGTCATTCCCCTTCTCGCCCTCCCTTTCCTGTCTTAAGCTGTCCTGTCAAATAGAGACCTAAAAGTGCTCAAAACATAAATAAATCCTGCGTGAGACACAGATGAAGATGTATAAAGGAGGTGGACAGGGTACCTGCCATCTCTCTGTGCAGCTCCTCCGTCGGTGACAGTCTTAACAAAGATCCCCAGTTTCTCCAGACCCATATCAGCTCCTGCACCCATACCTATAATACTGATACCCAGACCATCACCGTCTGTGCACACACACACACACACACACACACACACACACACACTAAATATCACAGTGAATTGCATCTTTATAGAACATGTCAATATGTTAATTTTGTTTTTAGGTATATGTATTCATTCTTTTGGTATAGCTACAAAGTTACCTATCACCAGATACAGTCTGAGGTGACAGTCAAAGCTATAAAACGTTTCTTAAGGTAACATATTTATCCTCGTTTAAAAATGAAACATAAGTCAGTGTTTAAGCTGTCAAGCAGTGCTGAGAGCAGCCGTCACGGATGGTTGCTGGTTCCAATCCATTACCTTCAGAATTACTACCTGCTAATTAGGCTAATCCATGCTAAATGTAATCCCATAAGGGGATAATGGAGTTGTAAGTAGAGTATGTCCACCAAGAGCAGCTTCTCAATCGTGTGCATGTGTGTTAGTGTGCATGTGTGTGTGTGTATGGTTACATACAGTGAGGAAAATAAGGATTTGAACACCCTGCTATTTTGCAAGTTCTCCCACTTAGAAATCATGGAGGGGTCTGAAATTGTCATCGAAGGTGCATGTCCACTGTAAGAGACATAATCAAAAAAAAAAAAATCCAGAAATCACAATGTATGAATTTTTAACTATTTATTTGTATGATACAGCTGCAAATAAGTATTTGAATACCTGAGAAAATCCATGTTAATATTTGGTACAGTAGCCTTTGTTGGCAATTACAGAGGTCAAACGTTTCCTGTAGTTTTTCACCAGGTTTGCACACACTGCAGAAGGGATTTTGGCCCACTCCTCCACACAGATCTTCTCTAGATCAGTCAGGTTTCTGGGCTGTCGCTGAGAAACACAAAGTTTTAAGCTCCCTCCAAAGATACTCTACTGGGTTTAGGTCTGGAGACTGGCTAGGCCACACCAGAACCTTGATATGCTTCTTCCAGAGCCCCTCCATGGTTATCCTGGCTGTGTGCTTCGGGTCATTGTCATGTTGGAAGACCCAGCCTCGACCCATCTTCAATGCTCTAACTGAGGGAAGGAGGTTGTTCCCCAAAATCTCGCAACACATGGCCCCGGTCCTCCTCTCCTTAATACAGTGCAGTCAACCTGTCCCATGTGCAGAAAAACACCCCCAAAGCATGATGCTACCACCCCCATGCTTCACAGTAGGGATTGTGTTCTTGGAATGGTACTCATCATTCGTCTTCTTACATACAGGGTTAGTGGAATTAGGACCAAAAAGTTCTATTTTGGTCTCATCTGACCACATGACTTTCTCCCATGACTCCTCTGGATCCTCCAAATGGTCATTGGCAAACTTAAGACGGGCCTTGACATGTGCTGGTTTAAGCAGGGGAACCTTCCGTGCCATGCATGATTTCAAACCATGACGTCTTAGTGCATTACCAACAGTAACCTTGGAAACGGTGGTCCCAGCTCTTTTCAGGTCATTGACCAGCTCCTCCCGTGTAGTTCTGGGCTGATTTCTCACCTTTCTTAGGATCATTGAGACCCCACGAGGTGAGATCTTGTATGGAGCCCCAGTCCAAGGGAGATTGACAGTCATGTTTTGCTACTTCCATTTTCTAATGATTGCTCCAACAGTGGACACATTTTGTCTCTAGTGTCTTTGGACAGCTCTTTGGTCTTAGCCATGTTAGTAGATGGATTCTTACTGATTGTATAGGGTGGAGAGGTGTTTTTATTTAGCTAACGCCCTCAAACAGGTGCATCTAATTTAGGATAATAAATGGAGTGGAGGTGGACATTTTGAAGGCAGACTAACAGGTCTTTTAGGGTCAGAATTCTAGCTGATAGACAGGTGTTCAAATACTTATTTGCAGCTGTATCTTACAAATAAATAGTTAAAAAAATCATACTTTGTGATTTCTGGATCTTTTTTTTTTTAGATTATCACAGTGGACATGCACCTACGATGACAATTTCAGACCCCTCCATGATTTCTAAGTGGGAGAACTTGCAGAATCGCAGGGTGTCCAAATACTTATTTTCCTCACTGTAAGAGGCTTGACTGAGTGACTGTCAATGAGTGTGAAGATGTATGTGTATGTGTGTGCGTGTGTGTGTGTGTGTGTTTACCCTTCTCCAGCTCTACAGGAAACAGGTCCAGCTTCTCGACTCTTTTTTCCAGCTCGTACTCGGCTGACGCCGCCATGGGGTCAACGTCGTCATTACGCCGATCGTAGTCTTCATTAGAGTAGGTGGTGAATACCTACAAAGAGAAAAGGTCAAAGGTCAGAAAGCCGTATAGTGAATATTGTGTCATCAGCATACAACCTGTTCATGTATTATGACAAAATAACTACAGACCAATCAATTGGTCGTAGTGATAAGTATCGGGAGACGCGGCTCACGTTTGAGACAACTGCAGGACGTAGTTATGTCATGTATAGTTCTTTAGTGTGCTTGCATAACTGCAGTGTGAAACCAAAACTATCTGAATTGAATGTATACAATGTTGTTGTGGTTTGGGGTTTTTGTTGGGTTTGTTTTCCCGTTTCTGCCCCCTTGTGAATGTCTCAGTGTTTTCCCAGGTCCTGTGTGCTGTGTCTTGTTCCGTCCCCCGTGCTTGATCATTGTTTGCTGTTGCTGTCCACGTCGAGTCCTCTTGCCTGTGAGTTTCCCCAGTCTACGTTTTGTTGCCTGCACTACTGCCTTCCCTGTGAGTAGGTCCTGTCATCCCCCGTGCCGGTTTTTGGTTTTTTGGAACTCTTGTTTTGCCTTTTTCTCCTTTTGTTGCATTTTCAATAAACACTTTAGTGAAGCTCCCTCCGGCCTGCTGCCTGTTGCTTTTGGGTCCTCACCTCACCCCCCACCGTAACACAATGTATCAAAAACATGAACTTTTGTTCGGACTTGCAGGTGTAAAAAAAGGCCCTTAAAGTCCAATACAATACTAGTATAAAGAAACGATCCTCGATACCTCTTTTGATACCACAGCCAACAAAAACGTTTTAGTTACTTTAGTTACTTTACAAAAGTAAAATTTCTACTCACAAAACACATGAAGTTTATAAACTACGAGGTTTTATTATAAATTAAATTACCAAACAATATTCAGACCTACAAGTCAAGCTGAAATGATTTGCCAATTAAACACTTAGTTGATTGACAGAACTGTTTGGATCGCTTCCAGTTTCTAAAATGTACGGATATTTCTGCATGGAGTTCTTTTAACTTTTAATAAATTTTTTGATTTAGGACTTTTACTTGTAACAAATACATTACCATACAAGTGTGGTATTAGTACTTTTACTTAAGTAACGGATCTGACTAATTCCAACACTGCCAATACTTCGGATTCTAGCTACTGCACCTTTGAGAGTGAGAGAGAGAGAGAGAGAGAGAGAGAGAGAGAGAGAGAGAGAGCTAATGGACAATAAAATCATCCAGCAGCCACTCTGCACCTGTGCTGCTAACTCATATTGCACTACCCTTACCCTTAAAGAAGCAAATGTTGGAAAACAGTACATGGATATCATACAAATCTACATAAATATCCCATCTCCTTAAGAGAATAAAATCACACACCATGTGTGAATATATCACACCCCTCCCCCTCTCTTAAAAAGGTCAGCAGCATCTGTCTCCCCAGTGACCATCTCCATGATCACGTGGCTTCATTGCCGTGGCAACCACAGGCTTGCCCAGCGTGAGTTTGGCGCTGGTACTGACCTGCTCTCTCTTTCTCTCTCTCTCTCTCTCTCTCTCTCTCTCTCTCTCTGTCCCTGTCTAGCAGATGTGCTAATGTGTTTTAAAGACAGAGACACAGCCAAAGGCTTTATGTGTAGGATGTGCAGTTACAGTTACAGTAGTTACAGTGTTATTTACACTCCTCTGAATGTAGAAGACTGACTGACACAAACACACGCAAACACAAACACACACACACACACACACACGCACACACACACACACACACGGTCAGTGGGAGTGATTGTTAAACTGTTTCCTGTAGTCACATTTCCTTCCTGTTGAGTAACTTTAAAGCTGTGTTTATGTGTGTTCACATAAAGCTTCAGGGTAATGCCTGTACACACAATCTCTGTACTTTGCCACGAAAATACCAACAAGAGCGTACAAACAAATAATTGATCTTCTTTTCTCACACTAAACAAAACTAAGAGCCCTCCTAGCGGCTCTGTGAGGTTGTACAGCTGTGCTTTGAACTAATATGCTGGACAGATATTTAGTTCAAAAATGTCATATTGCTATTAATGCTGTCAGTTACGTGCGTTAAAGTAAAACCAAAGAATAGTAATGCCGGACAAAGAATAGTAATGTTACATTTTGAGTGGATGGTGAGCGCGAGACGCCGAACTGGACGCCAAGAAGATTCTGAATGGAAAGTTTCCTTTTTAAAAGTTGCCAAATGTTCTATTGACAAGACCAAAGTGATCTGTGTGTTTTGTCGTTGTGAACTGAGCAATCATTACAGCACGTCCAGTCTGAAATACCACTGGATGGCCAAGCACACAGCTTATCCCACTTCTTCTAAGTATGTTTTTCACCCTTTTATTGATGGACAGTGTTACACTGTGAGAGAGATTATTTGCTCCAAGTGATAATGTTAGTGTGAAATTGAACACTACAGTAGGCTATATACCAATGTTGTTTTCAATAAAGAAAACATTTGCACAAAGCAAGCTGCATCAATAAAATGCTTTTAGTTGTGGTTCTGTTCATGTAATGCTCCAGAACAAATCTGAGCAAGCCTGACAGACGGTCCCTGAGCCCAAAACACCCCCCCCCATTAACTTTCAGTTACTTGATAAATCCATTAATCAATAACAGTGAGGTTCAGATTGTGCTTCAACTGTCCCCACAGGAACCTTAAAGCATTAACAGCTGACTATGGATTCAGATAAGCAGGAAAAGGGCATGAATGACCATTATGTTGAAATAGAATGATTCATAACTGGTCATTCATGCCCTTTACCCTGTGTTGATACACTCGGTAGCTTAGGGCTTTTTGAAACGTGGTCTCAGGATGAAAAAATTTAAAAACGGCCCCCTTGCCACTTCGCTTGGACAGTGAAGCCGCATACTTGCGTATCGATGATATCGTCGCCACACCCCTCAATCTCTAGCCTTTGACCCCTTACCCTGCAACAACGTCTCATAACATAACATGTTCCTTTACACGCATGCTCCGCCTCTTCTCCTTGATTTGTTGGCTAATTTCTGTAGCAGAAACAACGCCACCTATTCCCCGCAATATGAAGTGGCGTGTTGAGTAATTTACAAATGGATCCGTTTAGACGCAAATATTCTTGACACGATGGCAGGAAAGATTGTTTTGGTACGTGTGCACGTGGCAACGGTCAAACGTGCTTTCCATTAGGATATTATATTATCAAGGCACTTGGCAGTGTGCACACAGGTTGTCCACCTATTCCAATGACAAAATAGATTTTAGCATCTAGAATCACATTAGGTCCTATGATATATAAAGACAGAAGGATCCATGCAGCATGCCTGTGTTGAACAATAGCAGCAACTACTAGCTTACTAGAGCACTTGCTCAACAATTACTTAAAAAAACAATAAAGAATAAAATTAACTACAATATATAAACACTGAAGCTAAGAACGAAGCAGACTTGCTGGTAATCCACGTTGGCTGAGTGGCGAATTATCCTGAGTCACTCTAGTCAGCTGGATTTCAGGCAGGTAACTGGATCAAGATTGGGCAAGGACGCTACCAGAGACTCTTGTCTCTCAGTCTTTACTGGCATGAAACACACAATGGGAACATAAACACTAAGGTAATTACAATGTGCCTCACAATACGATACAGGGCTCACAATTAAAAATGGAAAATTCCATGGGCATTTTTCACTATTTTCTGACACTTTGTGGAGGTGTTCATGCTGGAGGTGAAGAGAGGCCAAACCCCTCCAAATCTCCCTGACACAACAGAGCCACAACCACAATCCTGCTCGGCTTCTCTAAATTGCATCAATGATTACAATCAGGATTGGGTGCACCCTTTAACTCTTTTAAAAGGACGACTTAATTAGCAGCTCACACCAATGAACACACAATTTCTTCCAAACAAAGCTCCACTTGTGTTTCTTATCAGCTTCCCTTTGCCTTTATGTGTGTGTGTGTGTGTGTGTGTGTGTGTGCGTGTGTGTGTGTGTGTGTGTGTGTGTGTGTGTGTAAGGGGGGTGTGTTCACACATGAGTTTTAAAGGAAAACAAACACACCCAGGTACATTCCAACTGCTTTTTGCAGATGTACAGGGGTAGCCTTGTGTACAACCTAACATGGACAAACCCAGTTATGTGTCAGTAAAAGTGAGATGCAGGACAACCTACCTACTTTAACAGGTTTTCTAAATTTGTTTCTCATTTATAATTCTTTACCATTACGTTGTGTTTATGGGCTACTGTGGAAGAACATCATCCAGAACTTTGAATATAAGTTCCTAAACAGTGCTGTCATCACATGCTATCAAATGTGGAGGACATTTTTGCAAACTGACGTGCTGTGGAGGCAGGTTGGAGACTTGCTAAGTACCGGAGGAGGTTTGAGCTCTCCTGGCTGACTTTTCCTTGAAGTACCAACCAGTTCTGAAATTGAGTAACAACCGCCAACATGCCCAGGCAGTGTGTCTCAGTTCACTGGCTCTGTTCCCTGCTGCAGAACACCTCTCTGAACATGAAAGACAAGCTACAGACATCCTGCCACTCAATTACAATATGAATATACCTATTTGGCTGAAGTTAACTTCTGAATCAAATAAATAAATAACATGATTATTAATAATTATATATTATTAACCAAAAACGGACAAAAAAGTGTAATTTCTGCCCCTTTTTCTTACTTTTTTTTTTTTTTTAATAACACCACCTCACTACCACTAGTTTTACAGTACTTTTGAAATTCATGGTCAATAACCCTCATTTATATAGAATAATACCTATTTGAGTTAAAAAGCAGAAATTATGAATTATTTTGACTAATAGTTAAGAAGTAAGAGATCTAATAGAAGAAGTTAGAAGTTTTGTCAGGAATGAAAGTGATCAAATGTATTTGCAAAGAGCGTTGTATGGAATCCAATCCATTTTTTGTGATAATGTGGTTAAAAGGAACCCATATATTAGATATAGACATTTGTTAAAGAGGTCAAATATTATTGCCACTGCTGTTGCTTTTATTCCCATACATCTGCCAAGGCATCATTCAAAAAGCTGTGAAATGTAGCTCAGCGTAAATTCTTTCAGGAAGACCTAACTTTAATGAGTGCACTCCTAAATCAATTGAGCTGTTATCCTAATGTACTTTTTTGCTGCGAATAACTGTCGCATATCTGCAACTAGACCCTCCTGATTTAAATATAGCTCAGCTGATTTAATCAATGCTCTCTTCCTCAATGGAATCAGCTGTTGGAGGCGTTTACCTTCCTGCTTAACCAATCAGAATTGAACACAAATTGCAAGGGCCAATCACAGAGTCACATCCTTGCTTTTTAAAATCTGTTTCTCCCTTTGCTATCAGGTGTCGTTGCAGACAAAGAGTGAAGTTTAGCACAAATTTAGCAGAAGTTCTTTAATGCTATATAAATAATTTATACTTATACTTGACTGTTTTATTCTTAATGTGTTATCATTAATAAAGTTGTTAGTGTGACATTAGCAGTATAATATGCAGAATGAGGGGCTTCTGTGCTCTTAATTATGCTGACATTACCTTTTAAGTCTAACGTTACTTTATTATGCTAAAGTTACTTATTCTATACTAATGTTACTTTTGTGTGCTAAGTAACTTTTTACATTCTGTTCATTTTTGTTGATGCTAACATTAATTTTTTTATGGTAATGTTACTTGTGTTTGATGGGACTAACCTTTAACCCGTGCTGCGCATTGCATGATCACACACATTCAGATCATTTCTCAATACAACAACGCTAACCCAGAGCCTACTACTAGCCTTCATTTCTCACTAGAATTTAATGTGTGATTTTGGCCAACCAGAGACAGTTGACGATCAAAGTGTGCTGGAAAGGTTTGGGAAATGCAAGGATGAGCGTCACATCAATATTTAAACACAGATTTGTTTTAAATTATTGATTATTTCTAAATCCTAAAAAAAGTCCATAAAGAAACTACCTTGACTATCTTAGTTTTCTAGGCCCATACCACAAACGCATCCTCGATTGTTTGTAAAAGGTAAACCTGTTTACAACTTTCTTTTTTGATTTATTTATGAAAACGGAATTCTTCACATCACATTTCATATCCTGAATCTCATTGGAGTCTCACTGTTGACTGTGACTAGGTAAGGTTAATGTAGCTTTATGATGAACCTTATTGTCACACTGTTCACAGTGACCTTCTACAGCAGAGATCTTCAATAGGGGGTCTGGGACCCTCATGGGATCCTCCGAGTTACTGCAGGGGGGCCGCCAAATTTTAGTACATTTTTTGAAAGTTTCCAAGAAAAGAAAATATCTTAACACATGAATCAACATATTATTAGCAAATATAAATCAGCCTACTTTTGAAGAAAACATTGATGATCGGTAAGTTAGTCACAAGGTAACCATCCCCAGATACAGTTAAGGATTCAGTGTGCCACATGAATGTTTAACAATAAAACATGATTACTAAATCATGACAACTATTGTCATTTTAATAGCTAAGTGGGCTAGTCTATGCAAAAGAAAAAGGTATGTATGAAGGCTTTAGGTAGCCCACACGTTCTTGTGGCCCCAGTTAAATATCCACCTTAATTTTATACAATATATGTAGTAGTGGGTCCTTGCTCCGTCTTTCTTTCAGTTAACGGGTCCTTGGCTTAAAAAACGCTGAAGACCCCTGCTCTAAAGAGAATGGAGAAAGAGCTGGGTCAGGGGCTAAAGGAAATGAAAGCTGGTTTTAAAGCAGTGGCCAGCAAACAGCTGAATCATTATGACTAAAATGTCTAGCAACCGGGCACCCAGATAGCTCAGTTGCTAGAGCGGGTGCCCATGTATAGAGGTTTACTCCTCGACGCAGCTGGCCCGGGTTCGAATCCAGCCTGCGGCCCTTTGCTGCATGTCACTCCCCCTCTCTCTCCCCTTTCATAACTTCAACTGTCCTGTCCATTAAAGGCCTAAAATGCCCAAAACAATAATCTTAAAAAAAATATGTCTAGCAACCAATTTTTTACACTTTATCACCAATAACTACTTCTCTGTGTGTTTGTTAAAGTTGAATGGAGTTGGATGCTCTGAACAAGAGACATGCGTCAGGCTATGTACGTTATGTTTGTACCGTGATGCTTTGTTTTATGATATTGAACAAAAAGAGGTTTTCTGAATCTGAGGACAGTTAATTGCACATCAGAAGCACATGCTGGTTTGACATGATTTACCAGGCAGCTAACTGTGGCAGTTACCCTGGTAGCAAATAACGCTGCATCAGGCCACATCTCTACTTTTAGCTGCACTGTGGCTAAAGAAGTCAGTGGTTACACGTTTTAAGGTCCAAGAAAATGTGAAGAATGCCTCTTTGACCTGACGCCCAGCTTGACATAAAAACTGTAAAAACTTGGCTTGACATCAAAACTGTTTTAGAGTCAGCATAGGTGGACTTTACCGAGTAAAAGTGAACCTCAGTGAAAATGTCGATACCTATTATGTAGTCTTTGTCCTGTCTAACGACATTAACTTCTTCCTACACATCTTGCTTTTCAACACCAAAGCTTCTTATTTCCCATTCTCATAGATTACGTTACATATTACATTTTTTGTTATATATTCTCAAACTTTTTTAATTATGTGCCCCCTATAAATAATTTTTTCAGCAAAGTACCCCCTGAACTGCGCGAAACATTTTTATTAGAATAAAGGCCTTTGTAAAGAGGAACAACACAGTGCCGACAGTGATAGATTAACATTCTTGTAACTGAAAACATATAAATGCTAAATTTCAAATGTTTAGAACCCATCACTAAATTCATTCACTATTATAGTAAAATTTTAGGAATCATGCATAACATATAATAGTTAATATAAATTTAAATTTACATTAAAAAAAAAAAACTCATGGGGTACGTGTACCCACATTTGAGAAACACTGTTCTATGGTATTCAGTTGTCTCACTGAGGAAGTATGCCGTTAACTGACATAACATAATTAAAGCTCGTTGAGACAGGTTTTACAATGCACAGTGCTCAACCAGCTGACTGCCGCTGTGGGTGGGTGGGGGGGGAGACAAGCTACAGAAAAGAGTTTCTGTTAAATCTAAATCTTAGTTCAAAGGAACACACACACACACAGTTTGAGATAGAGTCAGCAGGAAATATTGTGGCGAAACCCTCCAGTAACCCGTGTGTGTGATGTTAAAGCAGGAAGTCTTTTCAATCATTTCCTTAATCTTTTTCTCTTAGACAGCAGAGCACACACACATGTACGTCTTTTTTCTCCCATTTTATGATGTAATTATCAGATACCAACTGTCCAGGACTCACCATGTCAATTAAACAACTAAAGCCCACTATCTCATAGTCTGTCATCATTTAACCTTCATTCATTGATTGGACTTGGCAGCACTGAAACAAGCTGTAAACACAACTTATGACATCCTTAGAAGTTGTTACATGTGTGTGCGTTTGAGATGTTTCGGGCTATTTGATACATTTACTTTTCCTTAGGCTCTGTTTTTTCAGTCTCCACCAACTCCTGAGAAAGAGATCAGGCTCTTTAATTGCTAAATGCTCCACTATGTTCCCAAGCTTGATGCTATTTATTTCTAGGGTGGAGGAAAGCACAGTATTTCACAATATTTTTTATCAAATACATGGATGGGGATATTGTAAGGTTGACTATTGGTGCTTACACAAAATATTTAAACAATGAGATTTGGGACTACACAATGTCCATAGTTTACAGTAAACCTATTTTATATCGAAGCGAACGCTGTCTGCATGGAGTATTGAAAAGTCTAACCACACTTGTAACTGCTTTATCGGCATTGCCGTGATTCACTGTGACTTCGCATTAAACAAACTGCCGATGTCATTTGTTCTGTCTGCCGCGGTCTGTTTTTTTGGGGGGGGGAGGACGGTCTCTTGGGGCCACATTGTCGGTATTAAATCTTCTAATGTGTGCGATGATGGTCACCATTTTAAAAACAACTGCTCGTCTGAGGAGATATTTAAGGCTCTGACCGAGTGTTCTGAAAAGTAAAAGTAATTACGTCGGACAAAATATCACTCACCGTGATTGGCCCTGTGCTGAATTTAATCTTCCTATTAGGTGGCGGCGGCTCCTCTTCCTCTGGGAGACCCGGGATCTCGGAACAGCTGGTCTCCGGCTGATACGCCTCCTCATCTTCGTCATCCTCTTCGTCGTCTAGCTGGCTGCCCCCAGAGTCCTCCTCGCCGAGCCCGCTGTACGCACTGATGTCCACCAGATCACCCTCAGAGTAATCCTCCTTCCTGGAGCCATCCTCATCGTTATCCTCCTCCTCGCCTTCCTCCCCTCCCCTCTCAGAGTCCTCTCCTCTCTCCTCCGGGGAGGGAGAGGAACCTGGAGGCTCTTTTTCTCCGTTTTCCAGCGAGGCGTGAACGTCGGCTTGCACCAACCTGGCTCCGGCCTCTGACCCCCCCGTGGAGCCATCTGGCTCACCAACTTGGGGTTCTTGCTCGGGGGCAGCCACTGTACTTGAGCCCCTGGCTTCAGTCGTCGTTGGATGGGCCTCCGACTCTGGTTTGGCGTCTGAAGAGGAAGACGTCGATGAGGAAGAGTAGGAGCAGGAGGAGTTGGGGAGCTGTTCTCCCGACTGTCTGAACCCATCCTTCTCCTCGCTGGCCTTCCCTTCTGAGTTCCCATGTAGAGATCCGCTCACTTCTGCTAGTTCTGCTGCCTGGACGCAAACGAGTCCCACCCCCCCGCCATCCTCTTTACCTGGAGGGAGCAGCTTCCCCTGAGAGAGAGAGAGACAGAGAGATAGAGAGAGAGAGATAGAGAGATCATTTTATCATTTATCCATAGTTTCTGGTTCCCTCTTTACTTCTAAACACAATTTGTGATTTCCTGCATTTTTTAAAGTGCCCATATTAGGAAAAAAAAATTCTGGGATTTGGAGTGTTATTTTGAGTCTCTGGTGCTTCCACACACTTACAAACTTGGAAAAAAAAACTAGCCATGCTGTTGTGAGTAAGATCCAGTTTCTGAATGTCCTCTGACTTCGGTCTCAGGGTGAGCTGTTCAAAATTTGCACGGCTTTCTACGTCTACGTCTACGGCTACAACACACACACACACACACTAATTGAATTGAAATTGAATTGAATTGAATTGAATTGAATAGTTCACCGTAATCTCCAAAAGAACTACTTCCTGTCCCTGTTCTGCAGGTATTCCACAAGTGGGCCCTTGTTTAGAAGGAGTCTCCCAGCTAATCCTGCCTTGCACTGACCAAAGTTGGAGAAAGAGCTGATGTGATCTTACCTACTGTAGCTACTGTGCATGTGTGACTCCCACAAAGATAGTAAAGAAGTGAGAGGTCTCACTCTGTGGCTAAACCAGAGACCAAAACACACAGGGTGAAAACAGGATCTGCAGCTATGTGCGGTACAACAAAAATATGGTGTTTTTTTAAAACTCCAACATTTAAACATTAAAATAGGAGTATGACCCTGAAAATGAGCATAATATGGGCGCTTTAAAGTCAAATCTTCTCACTAAGCTTAGGTACCGAATTTGATAATTTTAGGTACCTACTGAATTAGTGTAAGTATTGAAAAATGCCTTGTCATTCAATACCAAATTTCAATACCTAAGTAAATCTTATCGGTGTCATTGGGCCAATAACCCAGCAGCATGTCTAACGTTACATGTCTTATAGGCAGGCGGGAAAAACTATATGTTACGCACAGAGACGAAAGCAACATTTCATTTTGTTGAAATGGATTTTTATAAAATTGGTATGGAATAAAGGTACTATTGAGGAACCGGTATTATAGTCAAGGTATTGGTATTGGTATCGTATTTAATTTTTTTTTAACGATACCCAGCCTTACTCCTCACCTTTCTCCCGGTAGCCTCCGCTCTGGCTGGAGGTTTGGGCTTTGGTGCTAGGGCAGGGCCTGACCGACGTTGGGGGGCGTGGAGATTGTTTTGCGATTCGGTCTTCTCGAACACGGCACTGAGCTGACTCACGGTAGGACTGACGGCGTCACTGGGCCCAACTGAAGCCGCCGCAGCAGGAAGAGTAGCTGGTGCGGCAAGAGTAGCCGGTGCGGCAAGAGTTGCCGGTGCAGGAATAGGTGCTGGTGCGGGAAGAGTAGCAGGAACGGGAGAGGGAGCGGGGGGGTCGTCCAGTCGGTCCAAAGCCTCGGTGGAGCCGTTAAAGCGAGCCACTACATCTAGACGACTGTCCTGGAATCCCGAAGCCCGCTCCTTCTTCAGCAGGATCCGGTTGGTGGCAGCTTGCTTCTCCTGAAAGAGAAATAGTCAGTCAGTCAAATGGTCTTGAATCAGAATCAGAACTGTGAAGAATGCACACATAAGAATTTTTCTCATTTTTCATCTCATCTGATCCATCCAATGCACATAGAGCTGTCAAAACTGGCCAAAAATGACGACTGAACGTTCCTTCTATAAAACACATTAGGTCCATATATGGCAAACAACATATACCGACAAATTACAAAATAAATGTTATTATACTATGCTCTAATCTGAAATTTTATTTAAAGGCCATAATGTTTGGGTATCATAGCAATGTTTGAACTCTGTTTCCCTTTTTGAATGACAAATAGATTACTGCTGGCATGGAGTCATTTCCTCTCACTCAGGCACGGTACACGTACATGGTAGTTGGCCATCGACCGTAGTCTCTGCGGTGTGTTCAAGTGCATTTTTTGTTGCAACCAGTTCTTGGCCGTCTGTTTGGTGTGTCAGAGCCTTAAGTAACAACTACCCTTCTGACCTGTAGAGTCCGCTGTTCGAAGATCCTCCTGGTCTCCTGGAGCTTGGAGAAGCCCCCGCCTTCTCCGCCTGGTTTGGCGTCAAAACGGTTGACCCTCTCTGAGACCGTGGCCCCCAGTTTGAGCAGGGCACTGTGGTCCACGTTCTCGTTAAGGCTGGACGCCCTCGGTAGGGACAGTTTTACCCCCTGCTCTACACCTGCCAATGAGTTGCCAAAGTTAATTGGAAAGATGGCTAAGAGCAAAAAGGGAAAGAGAGAAGTTTGTTAAATAAAAGAAATCCAGTTTCACACAACTTAGGTTTCATTAGCAAAACCCAAGATAAGTAATAAACTAGATTTTGTTCCTGTAAATGAACAGCAGCTTGGTGTTACATTATTTTTTTTATTGCACATAGTATTACAGTATTAATATCATAAAACTGATGTTTGACTCTTTATGTTTCTTCCAGAGTAAATATGCATTTCTCAACCACTAAGGTTAATACTTGTATTACCAAAAGAAAATTGGTTATAGTACACTTTTTCTGCCATACGTACTGTATGCCAGAAAACAATGGCTGTAGCTAGCTAATGATAGCTACTAAAGATAACTTTAGCTAGCAGCTGACTTTTAAATGTTTCCAGCTGAGTAGTTTTAAAAAGAGAACACTGTAAAAGTGCATTACTCAAGTATGCACTTGATGGCTACATACATGGTATTGTGCTAAAAGGCTGAGGCTGAGGCTAAAGCTAAACGGTCAGTGTCCTCCAGCTGATGATCAATGCAGAAGACAGGACAAATAAAGAAACAGCATTATTATTTTTTTGCAGTGTAGAGCTAGTTAGTCCGGGGGTTATAAATGTAATAACAGTCTCAAATGCATGTAATCCAACAAAGCAATGTACTTAGCCTTGAAAAGGAACCCTTGGAAGCCCTTACAATGTAGATAGTACGTTAATTAGCCAGGCGTGGTAGCATTTGCAGCTTACATTAGAGCCTATACACACAGTTTATTCCATTCCTCACACTTTTGTTGTTATGTTTACGGTTTACAAAATGTTAATAACTCTTAAGATACTAAATATTGCTCCTATTACAGCCCCTTACACACCACTGCAACATGTGGAAAGTCCAAAACGTTACAGTTGCTAAGCTATTTGGACAATTGGATTGGACAAAGGCTGTTCAGGTGAGGGGGTCAGGGGGTTTTAGCTATGTATGATTGCTTGATTGGTAATGTTAGCGCAAAACACCATTTAAGTGACAGCTTTAGTTGTGTTTGATTGCTAGCTTGTAGCTAAGCTAGCAGTCATTTCAAAAACAGTTTAGCTATCCATGATTGTTTGATTGCTAACTTTAGCTCAAAAAGCCATTCAACGGACAGCCTCTGTTGTGTTTGATGCTAACTTGTAGCCAGGAGTGAACCAACTTTGTTAAGTAGGTCCATTTTTACTGTGTTGACATTACAGAAGTCTCTCGTTAGCATCTTGTAGGCTACTTGTTGCAAAAGGACGCATGTGTGACTCAAATCTGCACTCGACTCACATCGGGTAGTGACAATAGCTTTACCCAACTTCCACCTGACTACAGGTCTAATTAGCAAGAGTAATTAAACACCTGTGTGTATATGTTGGGTCTTAAGAAGCCTGGACTAAGGAGTGACCAGTGTGCAAAGGGCTAATGTGAGCATGGACAAAGAGTGTACAGACACAGTCTTTCCAACTGTTAATATTGCTTAGGATTTTAGACTGTCAGTTAAGTTTCGGTTCCTAAAAGTGAAGTATTAGTTAGTGTTTGTATGCGTCAGTAGATACAAGTCAATATTGGTGATTTATGCAGTAATGTTCAAGTTTACAAACTCCTTTATTAGCATATTTGTATGTTTTGACTTGATCCTTTATCTGTGTTGTATGTGTAGCCTGTTCTCATTGTAGCTTAAGCCTTCAGTATGTGTTTTTATCGGCATTTATCAAGAGTTAGTAGTCCCAGTTTTGAGGTTTATGTTTGTTAACATGTATGTTTATTTCCCTCTCCTTTAGAAGAACACCTACACTTCTACCTAACCAGAAAGAGCCACATTACTAGGACGTAGGGCTGGGCGGTATGGAGAATATGAAATATCATGGTATTGCGATTACAATATTGCGATGATATTGTAGGGTTGACAGGGTTGACAAAATTTAAGCTGAAGATCAGAATCATAATGTAAGTAGTGGGTGACCAAATGGTAACATTATGATAACATTAATAATTCATCATCTAGAAATCCTCATACTGTTTATCCTAAAGACTTTGAAAAAACTCAAACTAGTGAGGTTAATTACCAATCATTTTTGCTCCGTCCTCCTCATCACCAGGTGACTGCATCTGCATGAACATATTCTTGATGCGGTGAACATTTGATCCATATTTTCGTCCCCTCCCGGTTGGGCGAGGCAGAGGAGCGGGTTTGGAGGCAGGGCCGGCGCCTCCGTTTGCAGCATTGTTGAGGTGGTCAGTGGCCTTCTTAAGTGCCGCCAGTCCAGCCTCATAGGCGTTGCGGTGGGGCGAGGGACTCCGCAGATTGGAGCTCCCGCTTCCCCCACTGCTACCACTGGAGGTCCCGTTGCCCCCCGTGGCTGACGGGGGTTCAGTCTTCATCATGTTTGGTAAATCAGATGCCTGCTGGTGAACAGCAGATTAGCAGGGATGAGGATGGCAGCATCCTGGAGCTGTTTGATATTCACCTGCTGAATCACAAAGAAAGAGACAGATCGATTGTTCATATTTGGGATTAATTATTGTATAACCGATGAGTTACCACAACCCAAGGTGTGGTCGTCAAACTTTATCCTTAGTCTGATGTGCAACCAACAAATCCAAAGTGTTCTATTCTTAATGTTATGAAAGAGAAATCAACTGAAGGCATCCCCTGCACCCTCACTATTTTCTGACTCAACAACTGTTTATATAATCAGATAAATAAGTGTCAGAATAATAAAGCATGATGACAACAGACACAAAAAAAGCTTTATAAACAGGTGCTGCATAGAAGAGAAGTGAAGTCTGCTGTTTCTGGTCAGAGGTCACAGTGTCACAAGCCAGAGCTTGAAACAATTACTTTAGCTAACTTGGTCAAGCCGGTAGAGCTAGCTTAAAATAATACATTTTCCAATTAAATAGATCATTTGGGCAATTCAATTCAATTCAATTCAATTTTATTTATAGTATCAATTCATAACAAGAGTTATCTCAAGACACTATACAGATAGACCACACTCCAGAATTTACAAGGACCCAACAGTTCTAGTAGTCTCCTCCAGAGCAAGCAACAGTGCGACAGTGGCGAGGAAAAACTTCCTTTTAGGCAGAAACCTCGGTCAGACCCAGGCTCTTGGTAGGCGGTGTCTGACGACCGGCAATCTGATATCAATTCACAAAAGCCAGAAATCAAACTGTTAATATGTTAAAATATATTTTCACCATGGATGTATAAAAGTACTTTAAATTTTTTTTGGGGGGGTAACTTCTTTTTATAAACCTGGTGCATCATAACAGGCATTCTGACTTGATTAAAATGACAAAATGTTTAATCAACTGTCAAATTAATTATTGATTTATTTTCTATCAATAACAAAAATAACAGATTTGAACCATGAACAACGACGTTCAACGTTCACCAGGCTGTCCCACTTAGTCTCGCATTGCCAGATCTCCACAGTGCTGTGTCAGCGGAGTACTGGGGATAGCACGAAAACTCTCTGGCTTGTTTATATTTCTCTAAACCAATCACAACCATCTTGTGCGGTACTAAACCCCGGATGCAGTGGCAGTATTTTTGCAAAATACATAGCAGAGATAGCGGAAGGGGAAGGATATCTGCTGCATGAGAGACCCGCTACTGTACATCCAGTTAGCAAGGCAACGAGGCGTACTACTATGTCAATGTATGTAGGTATAATGTCTTATAATGGCTTTCTCATTGTCTAGGTTCAACAAGGAAACGACCCACTTGCCCAAAAAAAGTGTAGTAATATTTTATAATGATTATTATCATCGTATACTGTACTGTAGCCCCCCTCCCCTTGCTCACATCAGAGAATACTTAAAGTTAAATAATCTGATTTAAATGTGCCGTTGGCGAATAAATATATATATTTTTTTATAATAGCCTCCACTTTCCGTATGAAATTGAACTTTCAAGCCCATCTTCATTTTTTCCCCAAATCAAGGCACCAATCACAGGCGGGCTTTACAAGATGACGGGCTCTGCAACATGCTCGCTGGTTTTGATGTTTTTCTGTCGGTCTGCATAGGTCATCTCCATCATCGCTCGGATTGGTTTTAGGTTTATCCAGTTGCGACCAGAGGCATTTGAGCGGCGTCTGTTGGAAATGGGCTATGAATAAACCTTTTCCAGACCCACTCCCAGTTACATCATCATCATCATCATCATCCATCAGCATGGTTATCTTGGGTTTTGCATGAGACGTCACATTTTCAGCAGAAACCTGCATTCCAGCCCTAACAAAAGACCCCATTGAGTTCTATTACAGGAAATGCTGTTTTTCTAGACTAAAAGTCCATATCTGTGCTTCTGCTGCCTGAATTCTGATCATTTTCATTTAGTATGTGGCCCAACTTTATAGAATCCAAATCACTTAAGTGTATTTTACATCAAAATTGCTAAAAATAAACAAACTCCAGCTTCTAAAATGTGAATACCTGCTGGTTTTCTTAGTATTCTATGGTTGTTTAATGAATACATTTGGGTTTAGTACGGTTTGAATTTTTGTAGCATTTTTGTTTAGATTTGTTTTAATGGGTTAATTTAAGCTTTCAATTTCAATTTTCAACAATTTTCAGTCTCATCTTAGTACTTTTTAAGTGACGTGATTATTTTACTTTATCTCTTTACATAAATATTATTTTCTACTTAAAAACTAATTAAAAAAACTAAATGAACTGACTGCCAGTAAGCTATGTTCATTTAAAATTAAACATTGCAGTTGGTGTTAATTGGCGCGTGTGAGCACTGATCGCGGTTACGTGTCAGATAAACTTCTCATCTCCCATCCTATCTGTATTTGTATGAAGTGGCTCTGTCCTGAGTTGAAAGATAGCCTACTTTACAGCTTTAGTATCTAGTTAAAAGGCGTGTGTGCTTGTGTCGGCCAAATTGTCTTAAAGTTAAAAAATTCAAACATTTTTTGACTACCGGTACTTTATTCTTTAAAAAGGACAAGCGCCAGTGAGCACCCACAGAAGAAAACATAGGTCGGCGCATATGATAGAGGAAGACTGAAAGCGCTAATAAACATGTTATAATTTATTTAATCCAATTTGCCATGAATTTCTTAAATGGCTCATATTTGAGCTCTACATATTACAGAAGTGTATTTAATGATGAAATAACAACATCTAAAGTTTCCAGTTGTTGCACAACAGCAATCCATGGTTGGTGCGATTGTTGCACACTTTGCACACAAACACACTTGACTTTTTGATGCTACCTAGCACTCACCCGTCATTAGCATTCCATTGACTGCCATTCATTTTGACAACCCTTTCACAGCAAATAACTTAACATCTGAAGAGTTTAAAGACTCTATTTGTCTATTGTTTATTTCTTAAGAAACACAACAACGTATAAAAGGCTCCATTACCTTATATCTTATGATATGGTTCCATAGCGGATGTTTTTGCAAAAATTGGCTAACGATTGCGTCAAAACCACGGGACTTACTGTTGCATGGTAGGGGAATTACCAAACAGTACAGGATAAGCTTGCAGGCAGTTTCAATTTACATTAGCTGTTTAGGTTTAATTACTAATGTTAACTAGCATTTTAGTTAGCAGGAATTAGCCTGTGTCTATGTTATCTCCTTACATATACCTATCTCTCCTTCTCTGCTGATTGGGAATGATTGAGATTTCTCTCGGCACAGCTACCAGAAGACTTACAACTTTCAGACAGGTTGCTCCCGTCAGTAAAGCTGAGCCATGACCGAGAAAGTGCTTCTAACATCCTTCACTGGTCTCCATTGAAAACAGTGGCGTCACATTGTCCATTTCTTATACTGTCTATGACGATGAGATCGTCCATCGGCACAACCCTAATTCAAACTTTGATTGAAAAAGAAAACCTGTATTTAAGCAGAAAATAGAAAATGACCCAACTTATCGCCAAACAACATCTAACAGCACAACAACTGCTTGGCTGTGTATCTCAGAACACCCACATGGCTCTCCAGGAGCTGTCAAAATAATCCCATTAAAATGATGACGCACTGTAACCTCTCGTGTCATGTGTGTCTTCATGTTGCCGCTTTGAATGCAAAACTTACTTTGTGACAAAATTAGCGTGTTAATTCAGAGCACTCCCGGAGTCCCCAGACATCAAACTGTTTTCCCATAATCACAATCTTATTAACCGGCTGATTGCGTTTGCACTTTACGCTGTCAGATCTGTGCTATGGTGACGCCTGATGTTTTCATCAGGCCTCATTTCCAATTCTGCGTCTTATAATTACACCGCAAAAGACACCAATATTGTGATACACACACAATCATTAAATTGGTTCCCTGAATTTAATAAAGATATAAATATAGAAATTTGAAATCTCTAACACTCAAGATTCAAGATTAACTTTATTATCCCATATCCCAGCTGCAGCCATATTAAAAACAACACAGACAGTCTGTACAAACAAAAAAATAAAAACAAACTTTGAATTTGGACATTTACTAACTAACCAAATTTGCCAGTTGTAATCAAAATATGGCCACATTGTTTGTGATGAGAAAACAATCTAGATATCTAGCAAGGAGTTAAGCCAGCATCCACAAAGCGTAGCTCCCATGGTGCCAGTTTGATGCTACCTCACACTCACCCACTGTTAGCATTCTATTGACTGCCATTCATTTTGACGTCACTTTAACACCAATAACTTACCATCTGAAGAGTTTAAAGACTCTATTTGCCCATTGTTTATTTCTAAAGAAACATGACAATGTCTAAAAGGCTCCATTGCCTCACATATAACGTTAGGACTCCGTAGCAGACGCTTTTGTTGAAGGGGTTGTTAAGGGTTGTGTAATAACCACATGACTTACTGTTGCATCGTAGAGGAATTACCAAACAGTACAGAACAAGCTCACGGCAGTTTCAACTAACATTAGCTGTTTAGGTTTAATTACTAATATTAACTAGAATTTTAGTTAGCAATAATTAGCCTGTGTATATTTTATCTCCTAACATTTACCTATCTCTCTGTCTCTGCTGATTGGGAATGATTGAGATTTCTCTTGGCACAGCTACCAGAAGACTAACAACTTTCAGACAGGTTGCTCACGTCCAATCTATGTCGTCAAGCTCAGTTGGAGGCTGCGCAGTAACGCTCAGCCATCACCGGGAAAGTGCTTCCAATAGACTTCAATGATGTCCGTTGGTAACAACGGCATTGTCCCTTTCTTATTCTGTCTATAGGTCTTACAAAAATTTTGATTTATTCATGATAATTTGTTAATTAATCATAAAAAATAGAGGGAAACGTTCAGCTTCTGTCTCTCTGAGCAATTTACTTTTGCAAGCTGCCTGGCTTTCAATGATTTCAGGTCACGCTAGCAGTTGTGTGACTAGTATGAAGCTACAGCTAGCAACCAGTTAGCTTCATAAAGAAAAAATTGAAACAAGCAAACAACAGTGTACGAAAGTTTTAAAAAAATCCTCACTCTAGCAAATATAACTTGTCAATTACTAAACTTAAGAGGTGCTGACAAAGCCAGACTAGCTTTTCCTTTGCTTTCCCCCCAGTCTCTGTGCTAGCTAGGCTACATGTTTAGCATACAGACACAAGAGTGGGTTCCATGTTCTCTACCTCTGTAATAAAACAAATATGCATAAGAAATGGTATGGTAACAACTAGGAGTGTAACAAATGTTTATTTTCATTACCGATTGTCCTGCCAATTATTTTCTAGATTAATCCTTTGGTCTTTAAAATGTCATAAAAAGAGCGAAAATCCATGCCAGCTTCTCAAAGCTTAAAGTGAGGTCTTGTCCGTCCAAAACCCAAAAAGTCAGTATAATATGATATAAACAGTAAAAACAAATCAGGAAACGTCCATATTTGAGAGGCTGAAAAAAACATTTTCTTCCAGTTTTGCAAGAAAAATGACAATGATAACAATGATAACAATTGATGGATTAGCAAAATAGTTGGTGATTTTTTGCTGTCTACTGACTAATCGATTTGCCGACTTAGTTCGATTCAACCATACAGTCTATACAAATGAAAGAAGAACTGTATAAATAGCATAAGCAGCAGTAGCCAACACTGCTAAACGGACAACAAAAGAGCATCACCTGCAAAAACACAAACTTCATCAACAAGAAATGCATTCAGGAAAATGCTTCACTCCCACAGCTGCTGATCTCTGGCACTCTGAACACAAGTAGGGCTAAGCAGCATTAATAAATATACACATAACAACAACAAGAACACAATGATCTAGCTGTTGGCCATTTTAAACTGTAAATGAAAAATAAACAAGATTTGCAACTCAGACAGTTACTTGTTACTTATCAAATGTAGTCGGAGCCAGAGACACATCTCATTTTTCCAACAGACAGACTGTGGGGTTAGTGTGAAAATTCACAGCAGATGTGTGAAGCTTTATACTGATACATACAGGACATTATCACAATAATACAGAGTGTGCTTCTTTTGAGTCAATGCTCTCAATACAACAAACCCCATCTAAACAAGTCTGAGTCTCTCATCCTTGTGCTTTGAGTCTGAACAAGCCAAATACTGAAGTCAAAATGTTTTACCCCGTTTAGACCATAGAAACTTATGGCGTTTTTCCCCTGCATGGCCCCCCCTCGACTTGCCCCAACTCTACTTGCCTTTTTTGGTTTTTCCATTATGAAAAAGTCCCTGGTACCTGCTACCAGGTACTTTTTTTAGTACCACCTCAGTTGAGGTTTCAAGCGAGCTGAGGCGATACCAAAAGGTGACGTGAAAACTGCAGACTTCCGATTGGTCGGATTGATTCGTCTCTTGCATGAGGCGGTACTAATCTGCAATGGAAAAAGGAGGACGGGGCACCGCGGACAAGTTGAGCCGAGCCTAATAAAGCAGGTAACATGTTATGGAAAAACGCTGTTAGTCTGGGGTACCATGTTATGAAAAAACGCCACTAGTCTGGGGTACCATGTTATGGAATAACGCCGCTAGCCTGGACCAACAACAGATCGTTTCCAGGAATATCGGCAAAACATCCTGCCACTCTCAAGTGTTGTCGTTCCTAAACCCTGTTCACGACGGGAAACAACAACCAGAATCTCTGAGCTAGCAAGCTACACGCTGAAAGTGGCAAGTTTTGACAAAAATATGATTACGCAACAGGGCAGGACTGCTTGTTCTTTTGGGGAATAATTGTAAATATTTACAAAGAATACGTTTACGGCATTTACTCTTTACCTGGGTTGTTTTCGGACCGATTGGCAGGTGATTGGTACAAAATACACAACAATACACTGCCATGTATCTAGCTAATTTAATCAGCTCACGTTACTGTGTTGTATGAACAGTTAACTTCATTTAATATTGTATGTGGTGTTTTCCTTTGCCAGGTGCAAGTGTTCCACCAAAACAAGTTCCTTCCTGAGACTATTTTAAAACAACCCAGTGTTTTTTTCTCCTATTCTGGAATGTATGTGTGGTGTAGCCAGACCTTACTGAGCAGCGCTGTGAAGTAAGTCAAGCAATGTGAGACTACAAGAGACCCAAATGAGGGTGCCCCATAACAGCTTTGTGTAATTTCAATATCAATTGATGTTGCAATAAGTTGGTCTTCATCAAGTCATAAAGAGTTTTGCCCTGAACAAGCTGGTACAGAAACTTTCCAATGTCTTTTGATATCTGTGGTTGTGTGGGTGAAGATCCATGCAGTGACAACAGGTACATAACAAGGTTTTCAAACAAGCTTTAGTGCAGCCTGGAGCAGAGTTTGCACCAATTAATATTTATTCAAACTGGGGCTTCAACTAAGACTATCATAATTGATTAATCTGTAAATTATTTTCTCAACTAATTGATTCATTGTTGGGTCTATAAGAGGGCTGAAATCAGTGAACAAGTCAAAGGGTCCATGCTAGCATAACCGCTAGCATGGACCATGCTGATCATGCTGATGTTCATTAGGTATATTTACCATATTCCCCATTTAGCGTGTTAGCATGGTAATCAGCACTAAACACAAAGTACAAATGAGGCAGGAAAGGGTACAGCCTGGCGCGAGATTTACACAGGAAAGTCATTAGGAATATGGTCATATTGAATTTGACAATTTACAGTTTTTACCTGGTGATGGTGCTGAAAATAAAAGGCATCACCACAAGTTATTACAATTTGTGCACCAAATTTAATTCTTTAATAGTTTTCAAGACATTAACCTCATATCGATGAGTAACAAAGTCATGGTGGCGCGAGAGGATGTCCACGGATCACCAAGGTTTTTGTCTGACCAGTCATTTAAGAAAAAGCTCATTCTCATTTATTAGATAAAACTAGGAAATGTTTGGCATTTTTGCATGAAAATGCCAAACGTTTAAACAATTATCGAAATGGTTTATGCTTAATGCACTGGATGGGTTTTCAGCCGAGTGTGAAGCAGTTGGGATAAGGATCAGCACCTCTAAATCTGAGGCCATGGTTCTCAGCAGGAAACCGATGGATTGCCTTATATAGGTAGGGAATGAGTCCCTACCCCCTTGGGGTCTTGTTCGGGATCGAGGGGACAATGGAGTGGGATATTGGTGGGAGAATCGGCGCAGCGGGTGTGGTTTTACATAAAATTTTACTTATGGTCATGAAGGCTGGGTCAAGACCGACAGAACGAGATCCAGGGTACAAACGGCCAATATGGGTTTCCTCAGGAAGGGGGCTGATAGAGATAGGGAGAGAAGCTCAGTCATCCTTGGGAGCTTGGAGTAGAGCCGCTGCTCCTTCGTGTCGAAGGGAACCCGTTGAGGTTGTTCGGGCATCTCGTAAGGATGCCTCCAGGGCGCCTCCCTAGGGAGGTGTTCCAGGCACGTCCAGCTGGGAGAAGGCCTCGGGATTCCCCAGTCTGAGCTGGTTAACGTGGCTCATGAAAGGGAAGTTTGGAAGGTTTTCACAAAAAACTCCACTCATTCATCCAAGTAGTGCAAACCCTTTGCAACAAAATGCAACATGCATCTGAACTGTAAGTGGATAAAACATAAAAATGTTGGATCATGTTGCTGTTTGTGATGTTGTTGACATCTTTTTCCATGGCAAGGCTAACAGACTGGCTGTTGATAGGACGGACGCTGCAATGTCAGAATGAAACTGTCTTTAGACAAGTACAATTTTTAAGATAAAAAAAAAACTTGTTAAAAATAAAAGGCATTCTAGGGAATGTAGGAAAGACTACGTATGTCCCTTTATACTGACTCCAGATGACACAGCTGACCACAATGGTACCAACACATAGATACACACACCGCGACTACAGTATGTTTTGTGATGTCTTGCTATATAGTACTATAATAGTCCAATGTAAAGCACACACACAAACACACACGCACGCACACACTTTCCTGTCATTGTTGAGACAAATTTGGTGGCTCCTGGTCTAACAGATAAACACCCACAAACAAACAATCAGCATGACTGAGTGAACTATCCATCTCTTCTTTGTTGGTGTTCCTACCAGCTAAGAAAAAAACACCATAAGCTCAGATTTAATTTTACACTCCCCTGTCTTTAGAAGAACAACTTCATTTGTCTCTGCTACACCTAATCCTTTGCGGTTTGGGTTTGCCTCCTGTCATCTGGTATGTGTTCTCTCACTCCTAACTGCACTTTGGTTGTCTTGTTTGAGGATGGGGACATTATCAAGCATCGCTCTAACATAACAAACCTGAGGACAGGGCAGAGTTAAAGGATAAGTCCTGTTTATTACAACCTGGTTCTTCTTACACTAACTAATTTAACTCATCTTTACAGAAAATTAAGGGTCGCTGGTTCATTAAAGAATATAGTCGAGCTCCTCCTGTCAATAGTGACTTATCTATTTTTTAACCAGATACCAATGTATTGCATTTACCCAGATCTACTTTCCTCCTCACACGAATGTTACACACAAATACGCCGTCTCAGTCAGGTCAATACAATCTAAAATAAAACCATTACAGTCCAATCACTGCCTGCCTGCATCTATCAACCTCATCGTATGGAGGTAAATGACCATTGACTTATAATCTATTGATTATAGCTCCCCTTCCTTCATTACACAGGCTATTCCACAAACTAACAGCCTGCCTATGTTTTTTTTTAAATGTCATGTGTGACAATGTAATAAGTGGTTTGTTGGTTAACATGGAAAAATGACCTTGTCTCTTCATATACTGCAGCACTGAGGACTGGAGCTCTGTTTAACAAGTCACATCTGTGTGTCTGTGTGTGTGTGTGTGTGTGTGTGTGTGTGTGTGTGTGTGTTCAACACATTCTATGAGACAGCCATTGCAGCCACTGCTGTATGCTTCTACAATGGTAATATGCTGCCCGTTCAGACATATGAGTATAAGACTTTAAGTCTCCACGTCTGCACAACATCTCTTTATCTCTGCCTGTCTATGTGCGTCACACGCAGTGTTCAATAGAAGGCACATTATGGCAACTACAATGACTCCATCTATTCACCCCACAATCCCTGCATCTGTCGAGGAGACTCCCAGGCCTGGCCTAGTGCAACAGTTCTGGCAGAAACACACTGCGTGCTCCCGCTGCTGGCTAGAGAGACGCTTTGTTGGCATACCCGACACATGCTGCTAGCTCCGAACTTCCATCCAAAAACATAGTAATTATTGTGTTGTTACTTTTGGAGCACACATGTATTGTAACCACATCAAATAAACGGTTACTGCGAATCCCTACAAGCCACTCGTTAATTCGGCTTGCATGTAATACACAGAGCATCGTTTACAACAGTTAAAATGTCAACTGTTATTTGTTTTTCGCGTGCTGTCACCGTAATTCCCTTCCGTCAAAATACACCTTACCGGAAAACAACACGCTTCGTGCTCGAACACTAAGCGTCGAATCTATTATGTATTAAACGGGGTTTGATAAATCACTCAGACGCCGAAATCAAAAGAAGACCCAGGGTAACCAAATAAATCTTAGTTCACATCCTTAGAGGTATTTCGTCCAACATGTAAGCACGGGAACTTAAAACAGCGAGATTTGTTAGAGAGTTTGGTGCGACGTTCTTTCTGGAGACGAGAGAACGCTGCGCGGGCATTCGGTATTTATCACATCAATAAAATCCAGCAACTACCGACAATAAAAGTTAACAGTCATAGTTGTGTCTGTGTTTTAACGTGTCACCGGCACGTTTAGGACCCAGAGGCAGACGGACGGCAGGCCCTGCTGGGTGTCTGTCTGCTGCGCTGCGTCGCTTCCTTCCTGCAGCCTCTCCTCTTTCACAGACAAACGGCACATTTTTAACGCAGGTTTACCGTGGTAACATCGAGACCACCTGAGACTCTGTGCAGCTTCGCTCCGTAAACCATACCTTATATTCCAGTTTGCCAGAAAGAGCCCAGTGCCCGTTAAGATCCGTAGTGGAGACAGTCCATTGTCCTGCTGGTGCTGCTGCTGCTGCTGGGCGGACCGACTGAGTGCCAGCCTCCCTTCTGCTCCTCCCTCTTCCCCTCCTCCTCCTCCACCCCCTCCCATCATTTTCCTCCATACTCTCTACTCCGCACCCCTACTCTTTTCTGCGTCCTTTTCCTCATCCATCCGTACCCCTCCTCCTATTTCTGCCTTTCCTCCCTCTTCTACTTCGACACACTCTTCATTTCCTTCTTTCTTCCCTCTTCTCTCTTTTCTTCCCCCTTTATAGGCTACAGTTTTCCGCCACTCTCTCTTTCTACCCACAGCCCTTTTTCCCATCAGGTGTAGCCTAGTTCTCCCCTCATGCAGATCAACATTATTGTAACATCTCACCTCATTGATTATCTTGCTAATTAATCCCCTGACAGACTGTAGGCTGTTTTTTAGGCTAGGTAACGTTACTGACATTAAGTATGCTAATTCAAATGGCAATCAACCACCGTTTGGCCTCATAGGTTAGCTAGGCCAACAAGCAGTCTATGACTCACGGTGTAAACTGGCTGCTTACCTGTTTTGGTATCTGGCTGACTTTTCCAAGCTGGACACAAACGACAGGTCGGTCCAAGCAGCATTTCAGTTACAACATGGAGATTCAGCGCCCTCTGCTGGCCAAATTAGCTATGAGCAATGTAGACCGACAATCGCCACTACTACTATCCACCAGCTAGCTAGACAGTCAAAGCGCAGGGATGGGCTACTGTTGCCTGGGCAACAGCTATTGGCCCTGATTGGCTGAGCTGCCCTCATCGAAAAAGAACCTAAATAATCTTCTGTTTTTTTCTTTTTTGTTGCTGTTGTGGCTGCATGTATACGATAAGCCAATCACTAGTAAATTTAAACCAAATTAAACCAAATTCTATATATATATATATATTGTGTGTTAATGTATTTTGCCACCATTAGCGTAATGTTTTGTTGTTAAGTAGCGTAAAATACACACAGATGGACCTCAAAGACTGACAGGGCTGTATATACATGTGAAGCACAGCCTGAAAATAAAACATAATATAAAAATAACTCAACTAAAGACAAGTACACTGTCGCACTGTTTGTTCTGGAGGGAAATACTAGAATTGTTGGGTCCTTGTAAACAGAGTGTGATCTAGACTTACTCCCTCTGTAGTGTCTCGCAATAACTCTTGTTATGAATTGATAGTACTATGAATAAAATTGAATTGAAAGATTGAGTGAAGGCTACTTTGTGACGCTAGTATGCATTTTCAGTACAGACAGGCGTAGAGTGAGAAGAAATTCAGATCCTTTAGTAGAGTAAAAAGCAGCAATGATGTTTTTTGTCTCTATAACAAATCCTGGATTCACAATCCTACTTTTAAGTAGCCCTTGGTGTTTAAAGTGTCACGTAAAGTGCTGCATTAAAATGTTCTGGTTTTCCTCAAGCTCAGATAAGCTCACCTGGAGAATCAGCATGGTAAAGGAGGCCCACCAACACTAATGGCGTTTTTCCACTGCTGGTAACAGCTTGCCTCGGCTCGCCTCGCCCCGCCTCGGTTCGCCTCGGCCCATTATACTTCCGTTTTCCACTGCAGATTGAGTAAAGCCTCAGCGTGGCTGGTCACTATAGCAACGCGTGATGACGTAATTTTCAGCGCGGGTCACAAC
>NC_048421.1:20366656-20379085 GCF_013103735.1 Etheostoma cragini
GTAATGGAAAACCAAAAAAAGCGAGTAGACCCGAGGCGAGTCGAGTAGATACCACGCAGTGGAAAACCGCCATAAGTCTCTGAACCAGCTGGGCATCGCTGGCCTGGGTACTTGGGTCCTCACTTCCTTCTGCAGGGGGGTGGGGGAGACTGGAGCATCCTCTGTCCCTGCTGACACGGTGTAGCTCTGCTTTGATTGATGTGTACCAGATGAACTAGGAGCAATCCCCAAATCACCACCAAGCAGTACTAATTTAAAGGCTCTTCAATTTGCACAATACTTTCATATGACAAACTAAGCTCCAGTGACTGTAGCTGGTAGGACAAACAGGGTTGGAATGCAAGTTTACTCAATCACTGTACTTAAGCACCAATTTGAGGTACTTGTACTTTACTCGAGTCTTCTCTTTTAATGCCATTTTCTACCCCGCTACATTTTAAAGGAAACTATTGTACTTTTTACAGTATTTCACTACATTATTCTGACAACTTTAGTTACTTTACAAATTAAGATGTATGCATAAAACACATGTAGTTTATGAAATATGATGTTTTATTATAAATGAAACTACCCAACAATATACAGGTCTACAAGTCCAGCTGAAATGATTAGCAGATTAAACATAGAACTGTTTCTAGTTTCTACAACGGGAGGATTTTTCTGCAATGAGTACTTTTACTTTTAATATTTTACTTTAATACATTTTCCAGATGATACTTACATATTTTCAATTAAATAACATTTTCAATACAGGAGTTTTACTTGTAACAGAGTATTTTGACACTGCGGTGTGAGTGCATTTACTAAAGTAAAGGATGTGAGTACTTCTCCCACCCCTGCCTGTATCATGAGGGACTCCCAACCCTGAAAACAGACAGCTTGCTTCCCTCCAATCAGACAGGGGACGAGCCAGCATCAGGGACAGCGCCACCAGGCTGAGGGACAGCGTCTTCGCTGATGCTATAAGATAAAAGAAAAGAAAGAAATCTGCATCTCACTGAACAACGGGCTGCTATCCCTGGAGGCTGACTCCGACACGATGACGGCTGGCTCTACATCATCCCTCAAATATAAACCCCAGACAGCCCCATGGGGCACCATGTCATCCTTTCTCATAAATAGTCCTAATATACAGTGGCTTGAGAAAGTTTACACACCCCTGCTGAAGTTGACTAAAAAGAGCAATGAAAAAACATCTTTTGGAAATTGATCTTAATGTCTTAATTTAAAACATTTAAGAAAATCCAACCTTTTAAAACACAATTTTCTTTATGAATAAATAATATATTGTAAATAAATAAATGTTCTTCCTTAAAAGACAGGGGGCATAAGTATACACAACCCTATGTTAAATTCCCATCGAGTTAGGGACAGATTTTTATTTTTAAAGGCCAGTTATTTCATGGATCCATGATACTACGCATCCTGATAAAGTTCCCTTGGCCTTTTGAATTAAAATAGCACCCCCCCCCCCACATCATCACACACCCTTCACCATACATAGAAATAGGCATGGGAAACCTTCCATAAGAGCATCTCTCAATGCAAATCAAACCAGCTATTAGTCTCACTGAAATAACACCATGCCTATCTCTAGGTGGGGGCCAAGGGAACTTTATCAGGATGCATAGTATCCTGGATCCATGAAATATCTGGCCTTAAAAAATAAAAATGTGACTGTCTCTATGGGAATTTAACATAGGGGTGTACTTATGTATTTTAAGGAATAATATTTATTGATTTACAATACATTATTCATGCAAAAAGACAATTGGTGTCCTTAAAGGTTGGATTTTCCTACATTTTTGAATTAAGGCATTAAGATGAAAATTCCAGAAGAGGTTTTGTTTTTTATTCCCCTTTTTTAATCAACTTTAGCAGGGTGTGTAAACTTTCTCAAGCCACTGTAGATCTGTTTCTTTTTCAGCTTCCCTTATCAGAATTATGGGCTGATAATCTCAAGTACTGAAATATTACAAATTTTGTTCCAGTGGAAAGGATGATTTGAAGCAGAAGATCCAGATTGGCCTCTGAACTGTGACATGCGGTTCCTGCAGCAGACCGATGTGGACAGAAGAGGGCAGCAGATGGAGGTTTATCTGTGCTGCTCATCATGATGAATGCACTGCAACATATCACATAACACAAATCGTATGTACCATCTTGTGATTCTTTTAGCAACAATTTTTAAAATCGATACTTCCCCAGAATCAATATTTATTTCAAACCATTAAACACATAATAAAGCAACATTTTACGTAGCTACCATAGATTTAAGTATCACTTGAAGTAGTCACTGATGCCTTCTTTAACTCATTTTAGATTTGTTACCGATAATAGGATAAATGTAGTACCTCATATCTGCATTCCCCATGCATAATTCAATTTAATAAAACAGCTGGACACATTAAATGAGGTATGCATGATGAGGCCCCCTATTGGCTGACTCAGTGCCTTAGGGAGGGGTAGACATGATTTTAGTGCTTATTTTACAATAGGAGTTAATGCAGTCACCTTTGGAGTAATACACTTACTTTTAGTTCATTTCATTTTACTTAAAAGTCAAAGTTCAGGACCATTCTTAAGAATATTTCTTTTTACAAGTTTTATACACACCGGTTTTGCATCAGTCTGTTCCCCCATTAACCCTCGTGTTGTCTCTGTCGACCATGAACTGTTTGTCGTGTTTTTCGCTTCTTTCAACGCTTTTTTAACAAGTTAAAAAAGCTAAAAGGATAGATTATTCTGACTAATAGTTAAGATCAGAAGATGTTGGGTGAATCACAGATGGTATGTGTCAAAGTTTAGGCAGGATACGGTTTTAAAACCATTTTAACATTGTTCTCAAATTAAATCAAACACCCAAAATTCAAAGGACGTAATCATTACTTTTACCTGGGAAGAATGATTCATGGGTTCCATACAACGTACATGCATGTATCCAAGTTACTTTGGGCAGTTTGGTTGAAAGAAACCCATATTTCTGATTTAAAAAAACTTTGAAAAACGGGTCACGTTTGACCCGAGGACAACACAAGGGTTAAATAGTGTTTCCCTCCAGCTGATGTGCGTAGCACCCCCCTCCGTTGTTCAGGTTTGGTTCAGGTTAAGGCCTGGGGAACACCGGCCCAGTTAATCACTTGCTTCAGACAAACTCCAATCATAGTTTCCAAAACATGTTTATCCAAAAATTAAGATAAAAAAAAATGCAGAATCCACTGTTATATACCTGTTGAAAATGCTTTAATTCACTCATATAACCACCAACACATGATCAAATACAGATGACAGGTTGGCTTAAGTAGGCACAAACAGAGCTGTCAGTTCTCTGGGTAGAAGTGGCACACACAGTCAAATGTTGTGAAGTAGAATTGACCTAAATCATAAAAAAGTTTTCCAGGAAATGAATAATTGCAACTGAAATTAATTTCCTCATCAAAAAAAGTAAAAATGTCAAATGTCAACACAGGGAGTCTACAGATCTAAGCAAAAAAACGTAACTATTCCCTTCCCAAAGTATACTTACTCATTTCCCAGGTAACGCAAAGGAAGCTACATTTCAACATAAGTAAAACTATGAGATCATGAATATTTCCCTCTGGTTTGAACCTGTACTAGTCGCCTCAGCCATGTCTCCTTTAATCCCCAGCTTGGGTTTCCCTTCCCCCACTAGGGCTGGGTATCAATTTCAATACCCTTTAGGCACCGACCAAAATCAAAAGAAAATCCAATACCCAATTGCAAAATCTCAGCATTAGTGAGCCAATAAGCACACAGCATGCTTCTACCAAGATCTAATAAAATCCAGGCCGTAATGTGTAATATTGTAATTTCTTTTTGTTTTATAAAACTGGTATGGAACCAGTACCAAAGTCACGTTGTTGGTATCAAAGATTTTTGACCGATCCCCAGCCCTACTGCCCACTGTGCCTGCTAACAACCTTTGTTTCAAATTCTCCCCCATCCTTTCCATCCTTCTTTATTTTCTCTATATCTCCCTACCCACCCGCCTTGGCCTCTTTGACCACGCCCACCCTCCGCAAATGACAGTGTTCAGCTGTTGACCACCCGCCCGGCCCAGGTCTCGTGTTTGGTTCCCGGCTTGAGGTGGGTTATGGTCACCTCCACCGCCTGGATCTTCACGTGTTTGGGAGGGATGGAGCAGATTTTGTAGCTCATCTCGTCGCCTTCCACCGGCACATACTCGCCCTCGATGCTGGCGGGGAGAGGGGAAGAAAGAAAAGACCTATAATGAAAGAGTGGAAGCAACGCGGCATTTGGGCCTGTCCTAGTATTGGACTGAACTCATTTTTCTCCTCTTACCCTTTTGGTGCTGGACCAGCAGTGCAACATTTGTTGAATTCAGATACTCTTTTTCAAAAATACACTGTTTTGTTTCAGATTAGTCTATATATTGACGACATTTCCTCTACGGGATTGTTCTGGTGCCGCCGGAGGTCCTGCCGGATGTCTTTCTTTTTGTTAGCATTCTAAACTCCAGGCCATTCGGAAAACATCTTCCAAAATACAACCAACAATCAAATTAAGTTCTTGTTATCTTTTTTTGGGGGGTAAAATTGTCATCACAGACTTGACAGCCTTTTTGATTCCAGAGCTCGCACCCCCACATGCACACATTCCACTAGGGTTGAACAATATTGTTTTTTAGCATCGACATCACGATGTGCGCATGCGCGATAGTCACATCGCAGAATATTACGATGTTCCGCAAAAAGTTTTTTGCTGCTTGATTGAAAAGTAAACTTCCACCGTTCTCCTTTTACATGATTATTAACGGCTGACCCTTCCCCTTTAAGACCGGTAGCCATGTGGGCAGCATGTGTATGTGACGTTAGTCCGTCGTTATGTGAACTGAGCCTCTCCGTGTGTAGATAAGTACCGTAGCCAGCAGCTGCCGCTGACACAGTGATGCGCATAGTTTTGATGGGTGGTCAGTGAAGCTCCAGTAGTCAGTGTTTTATGTTTGCTGCAAATACACACTAAATCACCTGATTAATGCAACATAATCACAACGTCAACAACATTTTTTGCAATGTCAGATTTTTTAAATATCGTGCAGGCCTACATTCCACCACAAAGAGTTCCTTCTTGAGGCTATTTTGCAATGGCAGTGTTACTCCGCCCGGGCTCGAAAGTTTGGGCACCCCAGGTAAAAATTAGTATTAATGTGCATAAAGAAGCCAAGAAACGATGGAAAAATCTCCAAAATGCATCAAATGACATATTAGACATTTGTATAATAAGTCATAAAAAGTTAGATTTTATTTCCATCATTCACACTTTCAAAATAAGAAAAAACTAAAAAATGGCGTCTGCAAAAGTGTGGCCATCCTGCAGAGTTTATAGCATGCTCCGCCCGCTTTGGAAAGCTGAGATCTGAAACTGTCATGGATTGTTCTCAATCATTGTCTGGAAAGATCCATGTCATGTCAATCTTAAGGTTTTAAAAGCCCAGACTCACCTTGCCCCAACAACTCAAACTGAAAATAGTTGATGCTCACAAAGCAGGAGAAGGCTATAAGAAGATAGCAAAGCGTTATCAGATGCCAATATCCTCTGTTTGGAATGTAATTAGGAAGTGGCAGTCATCAGGAGCAGTGGAAGTTAAAGCAAGATCTGTAAAACCGAAAAATATCAGACAGAACAGCTCGCAGGATTGTGGGAAAAGCAAGTCCAAACCCACGTTTGACTGCACAATCCATCCAGAAAGACCTGGCAGACACTAGAGTTGTGCTACACCATTCCACTATAACAACATACTCGTACAAATATGGTCTTCATGGAAGAAAAACCTCTTCTACGTCCAGAAAAATCAGCGTTTGAAGTTTGCAAATGAACAAATAGACAAGACTGACGCATTGTGGGAACACGTGCTGTGGACGGATGAGGTTAAAAAGAACGTTTTTTTTATCCTAAACACACCTCAAAATCCACGTTGGATTACATCAAGAGGCGTAAACTGAAGGTTTTGCCATAGCCTTCACAATCTTCTGACCTCAACATAATTGAAAATCTATGGATAGACCTTAAAAGAGCAGTGCGTGACAGACAGCCCAGAAATCTCAAAGAACTGGAAGACTTTTGGAAGAAAGAATGGGCGAAGACACTTCAAACTAGAATTGTTTGTATTAACTCTGCAGGGTGCCCAAACTTTACCAGACGCCATTTTTTTGTTTTCTGTTATTTTTAAAGTGGAAATGATGGAAATAAAACCTAACTTTTTGTTACCTATTCAAATTTTTAGAATGTCTAATCTGTCATTTGATTTCTTTTGGAGACTTTTCCATCTTTTCTTGGCTTCTTTATGCACGTTAATAGACTTTTTTTTGTATATACTGTACACACACACACACACACACACACACACACACACACACACACACACACACACACACACACACACACACACACACGACGTCTACGCATTTTAAGCCTCTGTGTATGTGATAACTAAGGCACTGTGATGAAGGCCATCAGATAATCTGTTTTCCTACCCACTCTTGCAGCTAGCTAGCTCTAGCTACAGCCATCCCTTTTAGTGTGGTGTGTGTGTGTGTGTGTGTGTGTCTATGTATGTGTGTGCCCCTACTTCAAGACACCAACATTGTTTGAGGTCAGAGATTAAAAAAGCAGCCCTCTCACACAGCTCATTAGAGACAATGAAAGAAAAACACACTCATTATCATGCTTCACCCCCAAAATAACTTACTCTGAGATGTGGACAAAGATGTCGTTGCCCCCGTCGGATGGCGTGATAAAGCCATGGCCTTTGGAGCGGGAGAAGCATTTACACACACCAGTGAACAACGGACCCTCGGATGCACGAGCCGTCCTGCACACAAAAAAAAAAGAGAGAGAAAGAGAGAGCGAGCAAGAGAGAGAAAAAGAGAGAGAGAGAGCAAGAGAGAGAAAAAGATAGAGAAAAAGATAGAGAGAGAGAGAGAGAGAGACAGAGAGAGAGAGTTTGAAAAGTGAGAGAAAAAACTTGTCCAGGTCATTCTGGCCCCACTATACCGCTATATATTGCAATATGTAACTTAGCCAACAGGGTATCAACTCATGTTTAAATGTTTCACGTCGGCGGTATGTGAAATGTATGCAGGCACCACCGTTTTTCTCAGCCAGATTCTGCCAGAAAGAATTGAAGCGCACCACAGAAGCAGGTCCCGTCTCTCGTTCTCTGGTGAAAGTCTTTTTTCGTTATTTTTCTAACTTTTTCAACAGAGGAAGCGGACCTCAATCGCTTCTAATTCCCTTTCTCCAGTCAAAAATGTAGAAAAGAAATCACCTTATTTTTATTTTAGACCGAAGAAGATCCTCTGACTTGGATACATCTATACATGGAGAAGCTGATCATTTTGCAGTTTCCCACAGAAACAGTAGAAATGATACGAGACAAATGAAACTTGACTGGGTTGGTTAAGGCCGGCTTCTGTTTGGCCTTTAACTCCATTTCAGATGCTACATGAGAAACTAATGCATTCGACAAACTTCACTTACTACACTGGAAACATATGACCATAGAGACCCAAAACTATCCCTAAGGGAAAGAAAATGACCGAAAACCCACAAAGAGACACATATTTATGCTATGCTGAGAAAGGACGCCTTAAAGCCCCGCCAAATTTTTGCACCTTAGTCTTTCACAAGGCTAGGAAAATCACTTTTGTGTGTGTGTGTATTTATGTGTGTGTGTGTGTGTGTGTGTATGTGTGATTGTGTGTGAGTGTGTGTGTACTAACGCTGAGCAGGTCCTGTTTCTGCGTGTGGGCAGAGGGCTGGGGATGAGGTAACTTCTCATGGGGGAAGGAGAGCGGTCTCTGTGTCTGCAGGCTGGAGGATGCAGGCACTCTGATTGGACAAAAAAAAAAAAAAGTGTTACATCATCCATCAAATAACACAAAGCAGTATACTGGTATACCGTGTTGCTTTCGGTACTACACTTCCAGAAAACAATGTTAGACAAGTCACCAGTAAAGGGACTAAGCATCACTGTTGGAAGAAGTATTCAGATCCTATACTTCAGTTGAAGTACCAATACATCAATGTAGAAATTCTTCATTACAAGAAAAAGTCCTTCACAAGAAATCCTACAGAAGTACGAGCAACAAAATGTACCTAATCTAACTTGGTTTACTTGGTCTCCACGGTGCCTTTGTTATCCCCTACATTGCTGCTAAATTAATTGGTCCCCTGCACACCCACACTGTCTGACCTCAATTTCAAGGCCATCACATACATCGCAACCATAATAGCCAAGGACAACACACACCCACTCAACAGTTATTTGACCATTCCGCCCTCTGGACGCAGGTACAGCTCCCTGAGTTGCAAGAAAGCTCAGTTAGCAGCCCTATTCTCGCTTTGCCAGGCCTTCCTCCACAGCACCGCAGAGGAGGGTCTGGCGAGTCCACACAGCATTCAGGGCCGCGAGAAAAACATGCTCTGGTTTATTGGCATTTCTTTAAATCAATCGCAACGGTCATTGGCGTTGTAAGCACCAAACGGAGCAACGGCGCCTCTGCAAAATATACTCTTGGGAAAGAACTTGTTTTAGTGGATGTTCCAATGTTTTAGTCGTGCAACAGAAAACTCAGATTGGACAGATTGTCTAGCTAGGGGTCTGGATTTATTCTGCAGAGATCTGAGGAGCAGGTAACCAGAGTCCTCAGGAATCCACCGGAGTTTAAAATTACACAAACAAAGAGGAAGGTGAGGGACATCCCAAACTAAATGTGTATAATAGCAGCCTTAAACAAGAGTCCCAGATAAATCCCTCTGTCTGTGTTATTTCTCTGCATGTCATTCTGTTGTTTGTACTTTTGTTTCTCTGTAAGCGTGCCGTTTCCATAACGTACAGTGTTTGTGACAAAGAATTTTCCCCTGGGGACAATAAAGTCTAAAAGTAGTTTAAAAGTGTTTGTGACACAAAGGTCACACAAATTTTCAGGTGGGTTGCAAATTCCACTAACTACTCAGGCAAATAAAGCAATCATTGACCTCCAGGTGGCACTGTAACAACCAAGTTTACATTTTTTTGCCTGGTCAAAAAACTTTCACCATTCTAATCTCACAGTGTTTCTGAATCTTTCCAGCAATCTTCTGCTCTAAAAATATATAATAATAATAATAATAATAATAATAATAATAATAATAATAATAATAATAATAATAATAAATATATATATATATATATATATATATATATAAAAATAATATAATATTTCTGTCTTTGTGTATATATTTGTGTCTTAATTTTTCTAAAAAAAAACACTTTATTGTTAGGAAAATTGTCCCCAAACCATGTCACGATTATTAGCTGGCTTTGGTGATCTAAAGGTAATGGTGAAATTCCAATATATCAATCTGTTTCAATTATATGAGTCCATCATTCTTTTTATAAAAATAGGTCCTTTTCAGAAATTTTTAGCAAAGGCTGAGACATCCCAACTTATAGTATTATGAACTCTAAGCACTGGATTCTTTCCCATAATGCAAGTTGATAACATCATTTATAAGATCCTTTCTGTCTGCTAACTGCCCACATCGAGTTTGTAATGCAGGCTTTTGTATTTCTATTCTTCATGTGTAAGAGAGGTTACAGTGTGAACCCGTCAAACAAAGAATAATTCTTTACCTGGTGAAACTGGTGACTGCGGGGATCCTGCAGAGATCAGCGGAGGGGTCACTGGTCGAGACCCTTGGATGGGCGTGGTCTGAGATGACATCACGGAAAAGGTGGAGTCAAAGGGCGGGGAAGAAGGGGGGGGTCACTCAAGCGGGAACACAGCAGAAGACGTTAAACACCTGGAAAAATAAGGAGGACATATTTAGAGTCTACAAACTTATCGTGGTGCAACATTCCCACACACAAACGCATCTCTCACACACACACGCGCACACACACACAAACACACACACACACACACACACACACACACACAATCGTTCTGGATCGATAAAATGTATATTGATTCAATCCAACACGACATCCCAATATTATAAACACAAAGTGAAAATATTGATACATATTGTCATCTTTAACACACACACACACACACACACACACACACACACACACAGCTTGTCTCACTATCTTTGTGGGGACCTGTCATAAACATAACTAAATGCTGAACCTTAACCCTAACCAAATCTAACCCTAATCCTAAAACCGAGTGTTAACCCAGCCCTAAACAGCCCTTTAAAGTTGTGGGGTCCAGCATTTTGGCCCCAACACACTTAACTACACTACAAATGTAGTTAAACGAGAAAACACACACACACACTTGTTCACGACACTGAATCAGTGACCACGCTGGAGCCATTCTCAGAACTCTCATTACCATGGCAACACCAATTTGAGGAGAGGCCTGAGAGAGAAAGAGAAAACAGCTTCTTCACTCACGTTGGCGCGGGACTTACATAATTTATTCAATTCAATTAATGACATCACAAGCTGTGTCAACCAATTAGCGAAAGGCAGAAAAAGAAAACCTCCATTGATCAAACTGTATATTGCTCTAAGAAAAAAATAATGAGAGGGGGAGGGAGGGCTGTTAAACAAATATAAAAGTAAACAACGACAGAGGCTCTAGGTCCAGCACTCACATCAATATTTCTCTGAATTTCTGTAGTTGTTGACACAAGTGGGAGGGGTTTTTCCATTTTACAAAAACAGGATATACAACGAATATGTCCCCCCCCATATGTTTAGAAAAGGTAGATGTACCAACGATTTCAACCCTTTTTTACTGACGGTAGGAAGGGGTGGAAAGAGAAAAAAATACTGGGTACATTTCAGATCCTGCTTCTGATTTCAATAAGCAAATAAAAAACTCATTTCTATCGTTTTGAATTTAAAAACGAAACTGTGACACCCCTAACAGCCTTGAACAGTGACGGACTGACAATCTGTGCGTTCTGGAAAAGTCCAGAACGGCAGTAGGCCCAAAAAAAGTATAATAAAGGCATATGAACAGCCAACAGCAGGGGCACTAACACCATTACTAATACACCACGTGTATATTTTTTAAAAAATAACTGGGGAAGAAGATTTGGCCTAGTAGCCAGTTTGTGACTACTAGCAAATTTGAAACAGGAGCAGATCAGTTCTTTTAATACTTCCATGATCAGGACAGAAAAGTGTACAGTTTTCCAGCCTGAGCGGCAGGGCTGAATCAAATCGCCGGCAGAATGGCTAGCAGAAAACTTGAGGAGAAAGGTGGATGGGAAAAAGTAAATAAAAAGAGGGCTAAGTCTCTCGAGACTGATACAGCCAAATGCAAAAAGCTCCCAGAGCTTTCCTGATGAGGGACAGACAGCGAGTTAACGTCACATCAGCAAGAGGTACTGGTAAGTACCAGGAGCAGGACCCATTAATAGGCTGCCTACCTTAGTCAGCTACCAACAAGGGTACGTGCATCATGATTATGGAAATGATATAGTGCTGTCACGCCTAACGTGTAATAATTTCTGTGTGGCACAGTTTACCTGCTAGGATGAAGACTGGGGTATCGAATTAAACAGGAAAACCTCAGGCATGCACTGGTACCACTCTAAACATGCTAACAAACAGGGAAGGGTGCTAAATAATTCACAAAATTTAAGTTTGACCCCAAAAAAATCATAGCTTGGACTTTGTCTTCCATCAGCGATTCACAGCCTTAATATGATCAAAATATGACATCGACAAAATATTAAATAAGGTATTCAATGCTAATTCTTTTACACAAAGCAATACATTATTTCACCAATAACAGATACTAACCTTTCTTTAAAACCATTTGTTTATTCAGCTTGAAGATAGTTAGGTATAACTATAGGCTGTATATATTTAATATTAACCGCCTATGGGTATAACACTACAATATCTATCTAATCCCCATGTTCAGGTACAACCTATTTTATCTCTGAAAGGGTTGTAGGCAATACTCTGCACTGTTTTATGATTATAAGTTTGTGTAATTTGGGGTTTCTGTGGGCAGTGAAATGTCATTATTTGTATTTTGTTTTTATTTGAAGGCTGATATGCTTCATTTATAAATACAATCCCATTTATCATCATTGGTTTTGAGATGTTACTTGCTGTGAATACCTTGTCTGATAAGCTACAGTATTATGGCATGGTATCAGTATCGTTTTTTTTAGCTCCAGTCTGTCCCTGGTCTCGCATTGCCAGCCCTACCTCGACAGCGCAGCAGAGTTTGGTCTGGCTACACCACACAAGCTTTCCAAGATAGGAGAAGAAAAAAAACACTCTGGGTTGTTTGCATTTCTTAAACCAATCACTATCGTCTTGTGCGGAGCTATGCTCCGGTTGCAGCGAAGGTGGCTAGCAACCATCCACTATCATTACAGCCCCGGCCCAGGGACACATCCCCAGTCAGCCCCCAGCCAGCTAGCAACCAT
>NC_048421.1:20379185-20409480 GCF_013103735.1 Etheostoma cragini
CCAGGGACACTACCCCAGTCAGCCCCCAGCCAGCTAGCAACCATCCTCTATCCTTGCAGCCCCCTCCCGGGGACACATCCACAGTCAGCCCCCAGCAACCATCCAGGTCAGCACTCAACTCCGGCGCTAAAGACGCTAAAGGCAGTTTACTAAACCGCTGGAAAACCGACCCAGGCACAAGAGTCAGAACAGTGGCCACACGTAACGTTAGCGTCACCGGTGTTTGTTATAATGGACCAGGATGCGTAATAGCAACAAACTGAGGAAATCGAGCACAAGAACTGTAAGCACCAGGCTTACAGATGTTAAGACTCTTTTCATTTTAACTTTATTAAGGTTACATTCATCCAGGAAGGTTTTTGGAGCATTCATGCAGCTACACACGTCAGCAACGGGAGCCAGAATACATTTTATAGTTTCAAAGCACAGAGCAGAGTGAGCATAGCATCTGATCCATCTTAACTCGATAGACATGATGGTAATGTAATCACAGCCTCTCTGGACAGCTTGCGGCTGGAGGGGAGCACGGCTGGGACTGACAATCCACACATACACATTCTCACTTAGGCCGCATTTTCACCTAGTATTAAAATCCCATCTGTGTGATCCGATCACAAGTGGACAGGTTTAGGTACGGTGTTCCCACCTGACAGCACAATGTGTCTCCAAATGCATCTTGAGTGAGCACTTGTGATGGGATCTCACTTCCCTGCTCTACATGCAAATAAAAACGTACGCCGTTTCTGCTTACATAGGCTGGTTGTGCGTGTGAGTGTGTGTACAAATGTCAGTTGTTACTCTCACATGAATGAGGGTGTAGTAAGTGACCATCCTGGTGACCAACCATATTGTTAATCCTTCTTTTAACAATACAGACAAGGTTTTTTCTTAATTGTGTTTTGTGTGTAAGAAAAAAAAAAATTGTGTACCTGTATTAATGTCTCGGTTTATAATCTATATTTCTCAATAAAAAGAGCTTTAAAAAAAACATGAAGATTATGAAAATGTGCTGTTCACAGTCTGTCAGTCAGGGAAGAAACAGCTTTTTAAATTATTTATTTTACATTTAATGTTCAATGAAATGCAAATACTACTATTTTTTAACAGCCTAATATTCCTTTTTCTTCACTTTCTGTAAAGGTAGAACACAAACCTGATCCATTTGGTCAAGTTTTGACTTGGAATTGAATGTGCAGTCTTCCTAATGCATTGATATTATTGACTTAAAAATTGTTCTAAGGATTTTGAGCTTCATTCACTTTTCAAACACATTGCTATTATTCTGAACACTACTGTATTTGTGAATTTGGGGACGTTTTATTCAACAACAAAAATGTACACCGACAATATGATAATAACATCCAAAACACATGATGGCAATATGCCTGCATTCACTCACCAGTCCTTTATTTACACCTCGACAAGCACCAATCATACAACTAATGAGGATGGGAATCAACTGAAACACACCAACGATTAAAATTACTAAAGAGAGGAGACTAAATACAACCAGAAACACAAACCATTAACAGGCGCAAAGGGAAAATGGCTGGTTTAGAACTACAGGGAGAGAGAGAGGGTCTTTAGGAGGAGCACTGATGAAGCAGGACAATGAAAGGAAAATTGAAAGATAAGCAAGAGATAATGCTTGAGGGAGGCCGGAAAAACATGATAAGGTGTACAGATTTAGCATGGAAGACTTACTCTATACTGCATGCTGCTATAAAGAGCCAGAACGATTTCTTTTGCCATGTTTCAGCCACCCAACTACAACGTCCAGACACTACTCGTCATTCCTGCTGACCATTTTCCCAGTCATATTGTAACAATTTTATTATTCTTATTATTTTATTTTTTTGATTTCCTGCTTTTCAAGGAGCAGTTAATATTAGTTTATCCGGTATAAAAATCAACTTGAAACTTGCTTGTGGTTGGTAATCTATCACTTTGAACATTTCATCGCCCTCTTCATTTAGGTTGCTGTCCGGGACTGAGGATGCAGGCAGGGAATCTTTGCAAACTGTCTTTGGTGTTGCCGTCAAGAATTTTGCCAATTAACTATTGAAAATGTGCCTGTTTGGAACGGGCGCTTACTTGGCCTGTGGGATACACGAGACATAAAGGCGTCTGGGAATTGGTTGAAACTTAATCAGTAGCGAGGTGTGCAGTCTCCTTGTGACAGCCTACCTACCATGCAGCCTGCAACATTCACTTCTCTAACATTCAACTTAACATTACTACCAAGATAGTATGATTGTATGTGATGTACTTCCCCATCGATAATGTGTGACTTGCCATGAACAAGAAGCACTAGGAACAAGGCTTGGTGAATAACTCAAACTTGCCGAGAACCAAGACTGTTTGATTACATGTACCCGAGCGGTTACTCGGTTCCATTCGGCCTCGTTAAGTAGCCGGGTGCGCGCTCTCCAATCTACAACTCATCACCACTCCAGTGAATAGAAATCATATGTTTCCGTAGCTGGTGTGGACCAACATAAAGAATTGTTCTGGGCAGAAAAACAGGCCCCCCCCCCCGCTTCAAAAGCGTTCTGCATGTGGTGTATCCTGATTTGCAGGTTACCTTCCCCCCCCAAACAAAGACACACATATATACATATACGTCTCGCTTTATAAAATAAAAGGCCTTCCTATTAAGTACTAAGTACTACTAAGTGGCATCAATTTTTTTTGCAGTATGTAAATGTATATGTGCTGTATTTATATAGCGCATTTCCAGTCTTAACAACTGCTCAAAGCTCTTTTACATCTACAGGAAACATTCACCATTCACACACATTCAAACATCATGTGGCCGGGGCTTCCGTACAAGGTGCCACCTGCTTATCAGATAAACATTCACACACATTCACACTCCGATGCGCAGCACCGGGGGCAACTCGGGGTTCAGTGCCTTGCCCAAGGCACTTCGACAATGACTGCAGGGGCGGGGATCGAACCACCAACCTTCCGATTGGCAGGCAACCACTCTACCACTGACCCACAGCCGCCCCTTATCAATTCATAACAAGAGTTATGTTATGTTTTTGAGTAATTAAAAAGTACATACGACACAAGATATAGGAAAACCGGTCAATATGACCCGAGGACAACATGAGGGTTAAGGTGAGTCCAGAAAAAGAATATATATATATAAAAAGAAAAATCATACTAATTATTTTTACTATAAAAAATTTAGAAAGACGTGGAAACAGTAATGAAAGAATAGTGATGAAAGGCTTGCAGTAAAAAGCATTAAAAACAGTGTGTGCTAGACATGGATGAAGAGATAGGAAAAGCTGAGTCACTAGAGGTGTGAAACAGGAAGACAAACAAGCAGCAGCATGAGGAGTTAAAGATAAGGAAGACTATAAAAGAAGGTCAGACATGATAACATGCCGATGTGTCTGTCACCTTAGATGTGTATCCTAACATAAACACAGGTATAAACACACACACACACACACACACACACGCACGTTGAATCCATGCAGACTCCATTCACCTGTTCAGTGTTTCAGTCTGCCACTCTCTGCAACACTCAACCCATTCATTTGATGATTAGCCTTAATTAACGGTTAAACAAGCACTTTTCAGACTTATCCAACCACTTTTTGACTGCAGGAACTTTCCATGGAAATCGGAACCTTCTGAGAGACTCTCTGCGTTTCGCCCCCAAGGACCAGGAGTCCATGATTTTTTTTTTTAATTTTTTTTTTAATTCATATCACAGAAAGCTTTTATTGAAACAACCAGCCACTTAGTAGTGGCAGCTGACCATGCAATCAAACAGTCTTCTAGACAATCAGGATAAAAGATAACAAAAAGTAAGAAAACACTATGGTCCAATTTTAGAAATAGTAGCTTAAAAAAACATAAGGAAGAGGGAGCAGAACAGGAACTCAAACTGTTCATTTAACATCTTTTCTCCTCAGGCCTTTTCTATTCTCTTATCCTCTGTCTCTCTCAAACGATCGCTCTTGCCATTTTGTAGTGGTGTTGGAATACTTTGTGGTGAATTTCTTTCACTATATACTCCACTATATATTCCTTTCCTATATAGTTTAGTTTAGTTTATGGTTTAAAACACCATATAGGGAACAGTGAGGAAGTGAATTTGATTTGCGTTTGTGTGACGGAAAGAGATGCTCCTGATCCTACAATTTGATGAGTCACCCTCTGATGTGCGTCAATGCATTATCTCCTTTATTTCAATCATGCACACATTCATGAAGGCTGAACAGACACACTGCAATACGCACCAGCAGCCTCCTTCCCTGGACTTGATTTCTTAAGGAGCACTGGTGTCATGTCCATTTTAAATGTAGCCTACCGTTCCAGATAACTGGGATACAGCTGCTCTTTTTCCAAATTTAAATCAAATTGGGATTTCCTGTCTGCTTTCCTGATGTGTCAAGAGTTGCCTCATCGTCTCTCTTCCACCGAGCGTAACTATTACCTGTTCATGAAGTCGCCTGAGCGAACCTATCATTTATCATGGAAAACAGGGTCTTTGAGGCTGATTAAGTCACCAATAATATAAAGTCTTGATGCATTGAAGTAATAGGGGTCAACAACAGCAAAACTATATCAAAACATCAGTTTTCAAAGTTTGCTCCATGTATTAAAGGCAAAACTGAGTAGCAATATACAATTCTGAGGGTGAAGTACTCCTCTCAGGTTGAATCCCATTTCTCCATCTTAGCCCTATCCCTTAGCCCTTGGAACCAAGGGGTAAAGGCTAGGGGTGAAAACGTCCATCCATGAAATGGGACACCACTTGTTATTACATCACCATACAGTTTTGATCACAAACTTCCAAGATGCTGCCTGCAAGTGTGTCTAAATGTCGATTAGTGTGTCATATGCATTAATATATTTTATAGTTATTTTATGTTCACTTTAGTGGTGCAGAGGCATATGTTCTTGTCTGTGTAGTACTTAGATCTGTTTGAAATACACATGTGTATACACACTGCATGATGTGTTGAATATCTGTTTCAGTTATCACTGTTTTGAATGTCATTGATATCCATGAAAACATTTTGCTAACAAAAATCTGTCTTTATTGCCCAATACATTAAAGATAACAGGCAAAAACATTAAAAAAAATATATTATATTACAGAACCATTATCAACTATTAGAACCATTACTTCCATGTCACACACATAAAAAGGGCCTCAAATGTGTAAAGCTAAAGACACACAAGACCACAAACAAACTACAGCTATTCTAATATTCCAGACCAGTCTGATGCCTTTTGGCCAGTAACCCTTCCCTCACATTTCTTTCATCAGTGTCTCGTATCAGTGAAAAAACAGGAATTAATTACAAATGATTACAAAAATACAGTACCAATAAAATAATGAATGTCGACAACATGAACACATGATTTAAGAAACTTCTACTCATTTTCAGCCCGAAAGTGGATCAGCTGCTGCGTCCTCATGCATCCTAGTGTGACACAGGACGGTATCTGTAAAGCATGTATCGATTTCTCCAAAGCAAGTAGTGTTATGCAGCAATAGCAAATAAAATTCTCTGCTAATGGTTAAAACTGTAGACATGTATACAGTCCATTCAGGCTGTTGTGCAAATCAGCAATGTAACGTAACGTTAGCAATTAGCATTTAGCGTTAGTATAGCAAGCTAGAATTTTTTTTAAAGTTTAGATTAAGAACATAGTTGCAAGTGTATATATGTGCATATGTGTGTACAGAGCACAAAACAAGACTGTCGTAATTTTTAAATCAATTATTTAAGCCCAAAAATACTTACATTTATGGGTCTCTCAGGTTGATCTGGCAGCTATTGTTGATTGTTGCGCATTAAACCCGTTACATTTAAGTTTGCGTTCTCACTCTGTTCCAAGGCGCATATACCCCTTTGTCTTACCCCTAGCCCTATGTCAAAATGAGTATGGGGACAGCACTTACTCTTGTGTGAATGCAGAAAACCTTAGGGAAGGGGTAAGGGGTAGGGGTAAAACAGAGAAATGAGATTCAACCTTAGTCTTAAAAGTCACAAGCAGAAGTGTCACAATCTGAAAATGCAGTTGCGTTACGGTTTGTTGTTGGAGTGTTTTTCTTAAATCCTTAATACTTGTTCTTAGGGAAGGGATTCATTAATGGCAGAAGTGCAAGAGCACTCTGCTTCAAGCGATTAGGCTGTTTCCTGTCGTTAGCACATTTTCAGCTTTGTTAACATCACCCATTTGTTTCATGTTTAGCCATGCCCCGTTTGGAACGGTCGTCTACTGCATGTCTAAAAGTGGCTCTTCACACTTATGGCAGTTGTGAATGACTTTCTCAATCAGCTTCTCAATCAGCTTCTAACTCTACTTTGGATATCAATATCTATATATACAGTGAGGAAGGTATTTGAACACCCTGCTATTTTGCAAGTTCCCCCACTTAGAAGTCATGGAGGGGTCTGAAATTGTCATCTTAGATGCGTCCACTGGGACAGACATCAATGTTAATATTTGGTACAGCAGCTTTTGTTTGCAATTACAGAGGTCAAACGTTTCTTGTAGTTTTTCACCAGGTTTGCACACACTGTAGAAGGGATTTTTTGGCCCACTCCTCCTCACAGATCAGTGAGGTTTCTAAGCTGTCGCTGAGAAACACTGAGTTTGAGCTCCCTCCAAAGATTCTCTATTGGATTTAGGTCTGGAGACTTGCTAGGCCACGCCAGAACCTTGATATGCTTCTTACAGAGCCACTCCATGGTTATCCTGGCTGTGTGCTTTGGGTCATTGTCGTGTTGGAAGACCCAGCCTCGACCCATCTTCAATGCTCTGAGGGAAGGAGGTTGTTCCCAAAAATCTCGCAATACATGGCCCCGGTCATCCTCTCCTTAATACAGTGCATGCACCTTGTCCCATGTGTTTCCCCATAGCCCTTTCCAGCCTTGTGGAGGTGTACAATTTTGTCTCTAGTGTCTTTGGACAGCTCTTTGGTCTTGGCCATGTTAGTAGTTGGATTCTTACTGATTGTATGGGTTGGACAGGTGCCTCAAACAGGTACATCTAATTTAGGATAATAAATGGAGGGGAGGTGGACATTTTGAAGGCAAACTAACAGGTCTTTTAGGGTCAGAATTGTAGCTGATAGACAGGTGTTTAAATACTTATTTGCAGCTGTATCATACAAATAAATAGTTAAAAAATCATACATTGTGATTTCTGGATTTTTTTATTTTAGATTATTATCTCTCACAGTGGACATACACCTACAATGACATTTTCAGACCCCCCCATGATTTCTAAGTGGGAGAACACGAAAATAGCAGAGTGTTCAAATACTTATTTTACTCACTGTATATAAAAACAAGTGGTCAGGGGCTCTAGGGGCCCAATCTGTGTGTTCTACTATGTTTGTGGATGAGGACGATTCATTCATACATAAACATAAAAAAAGACAGTTCATTTGAATGAGTAATTTATTCAAAAGGGTGCTTTTAGTTTTGAGTAGGTGAGGAGTCAAACTATTTTAAAATAAACTGTATAACCACATCTTTTGTTATGAACTTTTGGAGTTCATGGAAATTAAAATCCTATCAGCCGACTCAAAACAAAAAAGATATGCATTGCACCACAGCTGTGTGAATCCCTTTGGGCTTCAAAAGCAGCTTTTGTCTTAAAGTTGAAACTCATAATAGCTGTTAATCAGCATGTCTTTCTTTTATCAAGTTTGTAGGGTTAGGGTTGGTTAGAGAGTATTTTAAAAGGCATCTTTGCTGTAGTTTGAGGATGACAATGTACATTACACCAAGTTCACTTTTCCCCCTCTCTCCCCCAATTTCCCTCATTCCGGCAGTTCTATTCTCTCCTCAGGGTGTCACAACAAAACCTGATGACCACTACTTCCTGCATACAGCAGGAAAAAGGAAGCAGCCACATTCATCCTGTGCGATCACCAGACGGGAAAATGATTTAGCTGCTATGGGTGGGATTTGCTGTAAAAAATTAAATTATGAATGTGTGTGTTAACTGCAATTAATCATAGCACACAAGGCCGGCATTTACTTTCTTGCTCCCGCCTCAGACACACCTGACCAAAAGGAGGAGTGAACATTTTTGCGTGATTTGTTCTTTCCAGTTTTTGGAGCTGGCACAGCGCTGTGAAAACTTCAATTTACTGTCAGCTATTATCAGAGGACACGTGAGGGAAACAAATAAAAACAGAAACCCTCAAAATGAAACTGCCAATACGCTCATTTACAGTCATTAAGTAATTTCCTGTAAATCGGAAGTGTAATTTAAAAGAATAACACTTTATAATCCATTTCTATGTGAAAGTGCCGCCACACACACCTTGTGTAAAAAATATAAAAGAAAACTGTTATTTTAAGCTTGTAGAGCGGATCTCTGCGGAGCATACGCACCAATGTACTGTTCTTGTGCCCGATGTAGCCAGTTTCATTGATGATAATGAAAGTGTAGCGTTGGATGGTCAGCTCCGCATCCGTTACGCGTGCAATGTAGCCAGTCCCTAAGTTAAAATGAATTGAACTTGTAACGGCACGGAACGAGAAGCGAATTGCATGTATTCGTATATCTTGCCATCCGTTTTTTTTGTGGAACGTATAACATAATTATATAATTCTTTCACCCCAAACGATGGCAAAAGAAACACTGATACTTATGTCATGATACAATTTTATTGTGATTTTATACATTCTGAAATTTATTACCTTTTTCCCAATTTGAAATGACATCTCCAAAAGGAAACATTGTGAAGATATGTTTAATCTAAAAAGATGGATTTCTCGTTCGTTCATATCTCTTCAATTTCATTTCTGTAAAACGGGATTGTCAAGCAGACAAACTGACCAACACATATATAATAAAAGATCAATACTTTGCGTCCATGTATCAATACAGTATTGCAATACTATGGTGTATCGATTGCTGCTAAGAGGATCTGTTTAATTACAATCTTAAAGCCCCTCAAAATCTGTCTCTCTCTCCCTCTCTCGTCCAAAACGCAAATAGATATTTTGTTTTTAAAAGGGATGGTTGGGAATAATTTCGCCCTAGGGTCCTTTGCTCCATAACCTCGAGCCAAACACTCCCCCATAGAAGTTTGTTTTCCCCCCTTGGTCAAACATTGGGCGAATTGGCCCTATAAGCTAAATTGCTTAGCACAGGCACTGATAGAACCAAATGTGTATCTCATAATCTATCCCACTAATAATGCCCTGAATGGTACCAAACTTCTAAAGTAGTACAAATAGGTTGTGTACTCATAAAACGAGGCACCGGAAAGTTTGTAGGTACACCAGGAGTTTATTTAAATGGCACTTGCCTGATGGTTTCTACTCTCTGCTGCTAGCGCTGCTAACTAGCTCTCTGATTCTCCTCCATTAGTTTTAGTTCATTGTCTGTGTATTCAGGCATGAATAGGTAAGGGCGACCTTCAGAGTGTTCCAGTCAATACATTAAGAAGGAGGGGGTCACACAGAAGGTGCTGTAGTCACGCCCTTCTACTTCCGGTTCATATCTTTTAGAAAAATATGAACGAGAGTCAGTAGCACCCAACCTCCAGATAGCTGGGATCACTTTACTGGCAGTGTCTCAATTTGTTTTTGCAAGTAACCAACTCAGTTAACGTTACACTAGCTATATAATTCAATGTGAGTACACAAATGTTGATATGACATAAAATGCCCGTCACTTGTAGCTGTCATAAATTAGCCAGAAGCTAATGCTTAGCTACCAGTTCAGGAGGAAATTAGCCAATTTGGCGTCCTTTTGGGCTGTAAACGTTCTCCATCTTTCAAATACATCTCTAATATTTACCAAGGGTTTGTAACGTCTCTGGGTACGGAACTGTTAGAAACACTGTTGTTGTACAGTCATTTTTGAAAAGATGCCCGGAAGTCTGGAATGTGTCTGGGGACACTAGTGGTTGCACTTTGACCATTAAAAGCACTTGATTATGGTGTTCTATGCTCTATTGCACATTGTTATTTTACTGGTATTGGCACCGATAACTTCTTCCGTGTTCTTCGCTGCGGCGGGCCCGAAAGCAGTTACCCGCAGAAACACTGGTAAAAATACAGGTTTGCCTCTTATTAAAATTAAACCATATCCATATAAACAACACTGCAGCGGGTGCAAAGACATTAGGTGCACCAGTGAGACCTAGAGGAAAAATTGTACTTGCGCCCTAAAACCCTGTGAGCTAACAAACGCTAACAGACTTCTGTGGTCTGAATAACAACACAGACGGGACAAAATGTTGCGTTTACTGGTAAACTGGTAAACCTTGAGACCGACGTATAACAGACTGCTATCTGTTGAATTTTCCTCACATTACTCGGTCCTCTGTGACTGTCTACATCTTGAAACTAAGCTACGCAATGCAGGGAACAATTCTGACTAGCACATGAGCAGACAGGGGTTGACTGAGCGTTAGATCTGCTAAGCATTCTATAAAATGACGCATTTAAAAACAAAAACAAAAGTTGCTCAATCACGCTAATTTGATCGTGGGAAGTCAAAATCGTGATCGTAATTCAAATTTTATTTTTTGTGCAGCTCTAATCTTAGATTTTGGATATTATAATATTGAAACGCATCAGCGTTGATCCCTAGGTTTTTACTCTGGACAAGACAATATTCTAAATTTGATACAGGTTATATTCCGTTTGGATATTCCGAATAAGGCCTTTTCCGAACGCCAGCGCAATTGGAATATGCGTCGCGATCGGGCGTTTTACCACAGTCTCCAGACAGTTTTTAAAGCTTCCTAAAAGTAAAATCCTATTTTTGCACAGCTGCACAGTCAAAGTCCTTTAGTTAGATTTGATGCTCACATTGATTTTATATTTGTTTGCTGAGGTGCTGCCCAAAACAGGTTGGATGCTGCAAGCCTTAAGAATGGTAGGAAAACCCTGATAAACAAAGTTTTGAGACAAAGAAAAAGAATAAGACCCGGAAAGAAAAGATGAGAGAGAACGACATAGGGAGGTATGGCCCCTTTATCTGTTACTTAATAGTGTCTCTGCTACAGCAGTATCAACAACAACAACAACAACAACAGAGCTTCCCGCCAGGAACTGGACCCAGCCGGCTAGTTCCAAATGACAATGACTCCTCTCTTCTGCTCAGCATTGGGTTGGCCAAAATGAGACAAGATACCATTGTCGCTAAATGGACCTTTCATTTATTGCGGTTCTAGATGTATTGCAATTCCATTGTATTGTATTATTGAGTATTGAGATTTTCTTTTCCTTCTTTAACAAAACAAAAAGTTGAATAATCTACTTCTAGAGACAATATATAGAGACAATTCTAAAAATGAATTGTTTTCTAAGAAGCATGCACATCACAGTCAAGAAGTACACAACATGGATTTTCTGCTTTCCGTCTGTTTTGTGGGAAACAGATATGACGTAGCGCTACCATATATACAGAAAATAATCAGGTCAATCATTGGTAAAAGCATAGAAATCGATTCTGGGAAATAGAAATGATTTTAAAAGAGGGAGCCTCTGGCTCGTCCCATGTTGGCTGGATCCTCCGGCGGTCCGGGTTTGGGTCTGGCCTGCGGCCCTTTGCTGAGTGTTGTTCCGCAATGTCTATCCAATGTTGCTTGATGATAAAAGGGAAAATCCCCAAAAAATAAACTTTAAAAAAGGAATGATTTTAAAAAATGGTTGCAAATAAAATCCCAAAACCGAGGTGAATCGATTTTTGGGCCAGAGTGACCTGTCAAAGTCACCCTGAAGCAGCAGGTGAGCCAGCAAAATGACTCCACACAAAACGCTTTACCAGCAATCAGCTAGCAGCTTTCTCAAATCATACTGTATGGCAGTATAGCAGCTTTTTAAAATTAGCACTTCCACCCGGTGGGTTTTTAAATCGCCCATAATAAGCTAATTTTCAGGTTTATAATTGTATTTTGAGGTTGTAATATGTTTACATGGTTTCATTTTCAAAAAACGCCATATTTTTGTTTATATACACGTGTGGAATCATTAGACACAAAATAACACCCAAAATCCCAGGAAAGTTATTTGTTTTCACAAGAATCACGAATTGTAGGTGTCAGGACTACAATTCAGTGATAACGTTTTTACAAAATATTAAGTGACAATTAGATTGATTGATTTTTTTATCATATACATTTATATTTTATCATTTATTATTTTTATTTCTTAAATTTATACACATTTTGACTGTTAGGAAAATAAACAGTTTGCGCTTTAATCACTGATTCTGTGCAAAAAGCTGGGACAAAAGACAAAAAAGAAAACTCTCCTAGCAGCAACATCAAATATCGCTCCTACACTCGGAGGATAACAAACAAAGTAAGGAGTGGAAGAGAAATCTGATTACTGCCCGGCTACATGTCCGGACGCAAGCTCACAGTAAATATTTTGCTGCCGAAGCCCATTTACATAGCGGGAATTACTTTACGTGCAAAGTTTGAGGATTATCACGTCACAATATCGGTGTAACAATTTTCCTTCACACACGTTTCCCAAAGTATTTGCTTGAGTGATGTGGGGATAAGAACAGCAAAGCCACCAGAAGCCATTCAAGTGACCTCTCTGCTACTCACATATACATTCTGAGTAGCAGTAGTCATTGTTTTTGCATTTAGATCTGAAATATGTTGTCTATGACAGAAAAAAATAGTTGAAAACTATTTTTTTAAATAATAATTTAGGGAACAAAAATGTAAGAGCTTACCTAGTTCCAGCTTCTCCAATTTGAGGCTGTGATGCCTTTCTTTGTTTTCTTAAATTGTAAATTAATATTTGGTAGTTGTGGACAAAACAAGTACATTTGATAGAGCAAATGATTAGGCTAACCAAATGTTGAAGGCTATAATTGCCGGATTAGTAGAGAAAGAAAAGTTGCTCCCTCAGTTGCTTTGAAACAAACACAAATACACTTATTCTTTTTTTGCAGAGAGTCAGAGGAGATTACTGACACCAATCTTGTGTCTGTGTAATTAAAATAATGCTACAGCCAGCAGCCGCCTAGCATACTTTAGCTTAGCACAAAGACTGGAAATGGGGGGAAACCGCTAGCATGGCACTGTTTCAAAGGTACCAAAACCAATGAGCCTTACTATTTAACAAGTTATATTTTGTCTGTTTAATTTGTACAAAAATCCAAGGATCAAGGTTCTTTATCCGTCACTTGCACAACGACAGGAGAAGTCGTTGGCAACAAAAAAAACGTACGTGTCGGCTCTGTGCTCCGGCGTCCTTCAATACCCTGACAGCTGAAGTCACAAGGACCCACAAGATCTCGCAAATTCACGTATGATCGCACGATGCAACTACAGGATGTAGTTTCTATAAACAGAACAATAACCTCTGAACTGTTGACTTCAGGCCTGTCTCTGCTCATTGTGACATTTTCAAGGTGCAGTGCAGGGAAATATAATCCGCCGTGAGCACGGTGTATTTTATTTATAGTGGTTTTATTTTGTTTCTTCCTCTTTTCCAATTCAGTAGCTCTCTATCGAGTAGCTCTCTCTCATTATCATTGCTTTATTGCCAGCCAGCGCTCACAGGGGACTATTACAGCAGATCATATTGCACAACATGTAGGGCCTTCACAACAAGCTCCATCCCCCATCATAAAAACCATAGTGAGGGTTCAAAGTGGTCTAGCAGCAGTTAACAGCAGAGTGGATACAAGCAGTTAAGTGGACAAAAACGAGGACGTTGCTTTGCAGATCATGAGCCTTTGGCCTTGTGATGTTGCAGAGACTTAACCTAGTTTTTATTCACACGTCGTCATAGTTTCATCTTAAACATTCCAGAAGGTACAATGATCATATGTAGGACGTGTGAAATGTGGAAGCCCAAATAAGCTTCTTAAAGCACTTCTTACAGACACTAAAAACTCAATTCACAAAAGAAAACACAGACAAATACAAAGACAAAAACATAAAATGAAAAAATTAAAACTCCTTTTACAATAAACAAAGACAAATGCCACAGAATACAGACGATCCTGGTTCAGCAACCATGTTATAAGCAATGTCTCCTTTAGATTTTTCTAGAAGATGGAGAGAGAATGTGACGATTTCAAGCTTTCATCAAACTTGTTCCAGAGTAGTTTTAACATGACTTTAAAATCATCATCCACAGAGCCAAGTGCTTATGTTAACATTACTTAGCTCTTTCTTCTTTCCTGCGTTGTGAGTTATACTAGTGTTAGCTTAGCTAGGAGCTTCATGGAGACAGCTAAAGTTTATGATAGCTGCCCTACAGCTGTATGAGCTTCAACTTTGTAGATCACGTTCCAATAGCTATACTCTCAGTAATGTGACAATCTGCAAGAAACACATTGCTTATAAATCAATAAGACAGTAGTGACAGCACCATTTGGCTTAATTATCAATTCTGTTAGCATCTTAGCTAACAGTATTGTTACTTAGTTTATAACAAATCGTTTCAACAGTCCTGTCATTGTGCTAACCGCGCACCGCTAGCCTTTACAAAAGAGCCGCTTCACTACACTGAAATGAACGCAAAGAAAGTTGCATGCAATCATAGACAGTTAAAGAAATGGACCAACAGATCCAGTCGTTCTGGACGGAGACCAGTGAAGGAAAATAGAAGCACTTTTCCATAGATGGCTACTGCGCAGCCTCCAACTGAGCTTGACAACGTAGTTGTGACGTGGGCAACGTGTCTGAAAGTTGTAAGTCACAACTTAGATACAGCATACCGTAGGTCTGCACGATCATGGCCAAAATGATAATCACGATTATTTTGATCAATATTGTGATCATGATAATTGTTGATTTTAACCAACACAATTTTTTTTGTCACAGCATGGGGTCGAAAGGCGGATCCACACACTGTGTGTATGAAATGTCTGTATCGTCACTGCGCTGCATTTTTATAAACTATAATATTCTGGCCATGGGCCACATCTCTGGCCCAGGTCCAGCAGCTCCGTCTCACACGCTGTTACTCTACCAACTGAAGTTAGTTCCATTCAATAACTTCTTCTGTGTTCTTCGCCGTGGCGGCCACGAAAGCAGAGTTACCAGCGGAAACACTGGTACAAATACAGGTTTGTCCCCCATTTTTAACAATATACAGCTGTGTTAATAAAAAATTAAAACTGTAGACAAATGTCAGAAGTGTGGACCGACGCTGTGTGGAGGGCTGCGCGGAGAGTAAGAGGAGAGAGAGCAGAGGAGAGATCCAACACAGGCACGGCTTTACAGAAGAAATGGGTCATATAACGCAAAATTAAACCATATCGAAATAAACAACATTGCAGCGGATGCGAGGACATTAGGTGCATCGGTCCGTCCAAGAGGAAAAATATTACTTGCGCGTAGAACCTGTGAGCAAACAGAAGCTAACTAGCACCGCCACCGACCAGCACTGCGTTGGCATGCTCACTGCTTTTGTCTGAATAACACAGACGGGACAAAACGTTGCGTTTACTGGTAAACTGGTAAACCGGTAAACCTTGAGACCGGCGTATAAACAACTGCCATCTGTTGAATTTTCCTCCCGTTACTCTGACCTCTGTCACTGTCTACATCTAGAAACTAAGCTGCGCGATGCAGGGAACAACTGACTGGCACATGAGCAGACAGGGGTTTACGGAGCGGCAGATTGGCTGTGCAAAAAACCTGGATTGTTCTATGAAATGACGCATTTAAAAAAGAAAAAACGCTCAATCACGCAAATTTGATGGTGGGAAGTCAAAATCGTGATCAAAATTTGATTAATTGTGCAGCCCTAGTATGCTGCATTCATATCTAAAATCTCACCATTTCTCTCACTTGAAAGACAAACATTACCTTAACAAGGATAATGACAAAAAAAGAAAAAAATGGAACATCAGCAAAAAAGTGCAGCTGCTTAGTAGCTGTGCAAGAGAAATCTCAATCATTCCTAATAAGCAGGGACGCAGAGCGTAGATATATGTTAGGAGATAACATTGACACAGGCAAATTACTGCTAACTAAAATGCTAGTTAAAGCCCATGTTGCAAGTTAACCACCACTGTTGATTATTGGGTACAAAAAACACTCAAGATATGTATATCATTTTTAAAAATGTCTCCCTATAGTTTTAAAAGTGAGTTTTTGGTCATTTTTGGTATTCACGGGTTTATGGAGTCAATTCAGCGATGACGTCACAAGAGGGAGTTAAGTCTCAGCCTGGCACTAGAACCACGGTGAGTGACTGGGATGAGGAAGAGGAGGAAAGGCCAGCAGCCCAATAATTACCAACCTGACAGACGTGAGAGGGCAAATGAGGAATTGTCAAGATTGTGGGAAAGTCTCATCATTTATCTCCTTTATTTAGCAACGCAGCAGAGCATGCAATGACTTTACTTTTTACTGTCAGTGAATAGCAGCGAGTGAACGTCAACATTTTCTTTCTATCTATTCAGGGACAGGGATCATGTCGTTAGTTCAGATAGGTACTGGTACACTTATCTAGATTTAGGAATAGAAGGCATCCAGAGTGTTTTTTCTAAGTGTTTACCTCTTCCTCCGGTGAAAACGTGTCGCTGTTTGGCCGGTGCGTGTGTGTGGCGGCGAAGCTGCGGTGGAGAGCGGGTGGTGTAGGCGAGTGAGCCTCCGGTCGGGAAGCTCGCCCCGCGATCAGCTGATCTGACGATGCCTAAATCCGTTAGGATCATGGTCCCCCCCAAAACATTAAAGTTTGGTTAAACAACAATGAACAGAGTGAAATTTAACATATGTTTTTTTTATTTGAGAAAAGAAATCACTTTAAAATAAATCCATATGGAAGTTTTTAAGGAAGGAGCAGGTTGGAGCAAAATCAATATCTTACGGATTACGATAAGCTGAGAACTCCATAAAACATGTTCACAGTATACTCAACGGTACACGTATTTGTACACCGTTGCATCCTTCAAAAGTTTTTTTAAAGCTTCTCCAAGTCCGTTGTCTGTGAGGTTGAAACATCAACACCAGTCCAGGCTTTGGATGAATCACGGAGCTCAGACTCTTAAACTGAGGATCGGAACTTTATTCCCCCGGTCTGCAGACTGCTCGCCGCAGATGTAGCTCGGCTTCCACACCGACTGGTGGTAGGACGCGTCCCTCCAGGCCGCGCGCACTCGGGCTACTCTTTATTTAACGTAACGCCATGAATGAAAATAATGTCCAGGATCTCCGGGGAAAGAAACGATACGCGTGTGTCTATTTCAAACACCACTGCAGGTTGATTGTGGATCACAACGCTGTCGTGGTTAGCTCACCAAAACTCTACAGCCAAAGTTGGTGGCTACCTACGCGACGTTAGCTATGTCCACTAGCATCCGTACAGGCCAACTACTGCCAGTTAGCTTTGTGTGTAACGTAACAAATACCCACCCATCTCGTAGGAGCGAAGCTTACTATTTCATTAAATACAGTTATGGTACAAAAGGTGCACTAATGCCACATGTATGAAGTTGACAACATGGACGCTTATATAGACAACACCAAAGGCAGTCGTAATATTTACCTAGCTAGGCTAACGCTGTTGTGCTAACGTCCGGCTGCGTAGCGTTAGCTAGCGGTTTAAACTTGTGAAAAGCTGAACAAAATTCCCGTCTAAGCTGTGTTTCACTTTCCCTCCAATATTATAAGATATAATAAAGTCACATGGACTCGGTCGAGACCATAGACTGTTAATATTAAAAAACCAGAAGCCACATCAGGCCAGACCAACGGTAAATACAACGAAGGCTGCTCTGTTATCTCCCCAACGTGACGTCATGCAATGCATTGTGGGGGAAAGAAGGAACCACTGTAAAATTGTGCCTACTTTTCGTATTATATTCAGTTTTGCGATATCCTACACTATAAAATACAATTGATAACAGTTCAAATATTTACTACCAACAAGCAAATTGCACAAACTCATTGCAAAATTAAACCTGCAACATGGGCTTTAAGGTTAGTAATTAAACCTAATCTGATGTAAGTCAAAACTGTCTGCGAGCTTCTCCTGGCAGTACGGTGATTTGGCGACTACGCGACAACAAGTCCTGTGGTTCTTACACAATCGTTAGTCTATTTTTAGAAAAACGTCTGCTACTCATTACGTTAGATACAAGGTAATGGAGCCTTTTACACATTGTTGTGTTTCTTTAGAAATAAACAACGGACAAATAAGAGTCTGGAAACGCTTCAGATGTAAAGTTATTTACTGTCAAAGTGACGTCAAAATGAACGGCAGTCAATGGGATGGTAACTGCAGGTGATAGCTTCGTAGCATTAAAATGGCGCCATGGGGGCTCCACTTACCCCCTTGGATGCAATGCGCCATGACGTAGCTCCTTTTCAAGGCCAGGCTAATGCTAGAAGCACTTCTAGTGGACAGAAGATGTAACGGCAACCACATGCTTATGGTAGCACTGACATTTCAAAATGGTATAGAGAAAGATTGACTATCACGCACTTCACCAGGACTTCTGCAGTTTGCTAGATGACACAACGGTCAAAATGGATACATTTACTCCCATTACTGCTCAACTTGTCAAGATGACATGCCAATACTACATCGCATCATGAATCATGTTGTGGTGCATGCTTTAACGGATTATTAAAACTCAGGACAGGGCAATGCTATTCCAACTGCCAAAACTAAAACACTGTACCAATATGGCTGAAAACATCTGACAACATCGTTTCAATGCAGGGTTGTATTCTTAGTCCTTCTAGTAGACACAACATGCACCAATTTCCCGCTACCACCCCTGTAGAAATTTGATCTCCTTCATGTTGCCAGCCTTTAATTGGCAATAAATTGTGCCGGCCTGTCAGACACAGTGGCTCAGTGAGTCTGTTTATCCATATAATATTTCAATCATGTTGTCATATTGTTCTCCTTCTCTCTGTGTTTCTCTACAGAGCATGTGCAATAGAGTGAGGTGTGATTGAAGGTGGCATTGTTCTATTGGACAGATACATTTTTTATTTTAAATTGGAAAATTTGGTTTTGCACGTAGACGCCACCGGCACAGGTTGCTGATGTAGCCTATTTTTTTTATTTCCCAGAACATGTCATAATGAAATACTAGTCTAGCTGGTTTGGATTAAATCCAACCGGTTTAAGCTTGTACACCTGACCAGAGCAGCAAAACCAGACATCAACCCATACTACATAGTAATTGTAAGCTTTGAGTATTTAGTATGTCACACTGGATAAGTAACAAAATACATGTTGCTGGCTCCCTTTGAAGTTTAATTGGCATTGACATTTTTGTCACAGTGGATTTTTTTTTTTTAAACGGTGTGAATGGTGTGAACATTTAAAAAAAAAAAATGGTTTAACAACATAATACAATCAAAATACTGTAAGGATTAGTAACAGATATTCGTGTGAACAGGATGAATACTGCACTGAAATTTAAAAAGGGACCAAGGCCATTTAGGCTTACTCCTACACATAGACACTCAAAGTGACAGAAAGCCTTTTCAGCCCCTGAACAAGCTGAAACATGCAGTGATGTGCCCGTAGGTATTCAACAACAACAACCTACTTCAGCCTTAAATCGATCAGAAACAGCCTCAAGAAGCTGTAAATCGGTCTATGGCTAATCTAATCTGTGTGCAGGTCTGAGGAGGGAGGGGGGCACCTCAACCTTTTACAGCCGTCCACATCCTGAATGAAACCGATACCCTTCATTAGAATTCTGGAACTTTTTTTTAACCAAAAGCACTAAAGCAACCAAGCTCACATGTAGGCATGGCATGGTATAAAATTCTGACGGTATGATAACCTTCAGCAAAAAATATCACGGTTTCACGATATTGCAATTATGGCTTTAAAATGTATTATTTTGAAATGTCTGGGTAAAAACGTTTCCATTAAACACAATGTATTTTATCGAAGACTCATAAAAATACAGCTTTTATCACAGGAATGCATGGCTTAAAACCTTTGAGGGTTTTGAAGTTGTAACTTTTTGAAACCGCGGCATATTGAAACTGGTAACCGGCCCAGGCCTACTCCCAGGCATCCACTGCCCATCACATCAGCTGATGCTTCATTTTGTTTCAACCAACAAAAGGCCTGAACATGGGCTCAAAAACAAGGGTTTCCCCTCCACCTCTCCTCTCCTGAGTGATTTATGCAGCCACCCACCCACCCACACCCACACCCACACCCACACACACACCCACACCCACACCCACACCCACACACACCCACACCCACACCCACACCCACACACACACACACACACACGCTACTGGCAATATCCTACATCTCTACAGCACCCTCAAAACTCATCTTCTAGCACTTCAACTCAAAAAGAGAGGTCTGTGTTGAGAGACAATCTTTTCAAGTCTCTGAATAAAAACCTCTCTCTCTCCCTCTCTCTTTCTCTCTCTCACACACACACACACACACACACACACTCTGTTGTTCGTTTCTGCCTTCCCCCCAACCTCCCACATCTCCAAAGGAAATTAACGCGCCAGGACAACCCCATCCGTAATGGAAAGGACAGAGTAAATCAGTCGACTTGAACGCGACCCAAAAGTTGGAAAGAGAAAGCAAATACATGTTAATGTTGTGTTTATGGTCATGTTATTAGCCTAAACCAAACTGCTCACTTAAGATACCTTTTCCTATTAACAGCTAGCTTGTGATGAGAAATGAACTTAGCTAACTGCTGCGGTAATTATCCGTGTGTATGGCGTTCACGCAGTAAAAACTGTTACTTAACGTTAGTTGTTTGTAAAACACTCACCTTGTTTCCTCCAACTTCACCGCTGAAGATGTTCTTGAGCTGAAGAATACGCGTCCACCAAGACGATACAACTTTGAGTGGGATTTGGTTTAGGTCGTTTGGTTTGTTTGTTCCTCCGTTCCGCCATACACAACGTGCTGGTGTGAGGTCCAAGAGTCAAGGCAGTCTCTCTCTCTCTCTCTCTCTCTCTCTGTCTCTCTCTCTCTCTCTCTCTCTCTCTCTCTCAACACGATGGGCGTGACTGAATCCACAGTAACGTCACCTGTGAATCCTTTACCGTCACTAACGCTATAGTGCGAGCTCAAAAACACGCAGTGTACCGTAAACTTTAGAATAACTTTAAAATAAAGCTACAAACAACCAACGCAAAGTTTCCATTACCGCACATTGATGTAGGTTTGCAGGTGATGATTTGTACGGAAGCCCAGTTCTGCCAGTGAAATTATGACAGCGAAATCATCGTATAATACAGCAATAGGATAGAATTTAAACATATTAGAATATGGACAGTTTTTAAACTGCAATACATTTTACAATTAACAATTTCATGATTCGAAATTTAAATTTTTCATTTCAATTATTAAACCGTTATTCATCCAGAACATTGAGACAATGTTTACCACTCTTTTATGTAACCATAAGCATTTTTCTATCCAAGCATTTAATCAAAAGACTTTCTATTCAACTTTACTAGTCTTGAAGTATTATTACCATTAGTATTACTATTGGTAGTAGTAGTAGGCTAGATAAAATACCTCTTGGCAAGTCAATTAAAAATCTCATTGTGCAGTTGACAAAACTTTTTTTCATCCAGACGGTTAGATTGAGAATACAGGAGAGGCACAAACTGGGGCTAAATTAAAATTATTATAATTATTTACAATAACTACAATAAACCACCTAGAAAAAATGATGGTGCCAACAATATGCTGCACATTAGTCCCAAGTACTCATCAAGTAGAAGATAATCTTCTAGAAGAATAGGCCTTTTTTACTAGATACATTTTGACATAGCTTATGTTTACAGTAAAGCACAGGTGTAATTAAAAAGGAGTGACATAACTGTATTTGTTTGAGGGGAAAGAAACGGTAACTAGATAACTGTCCACTAATTCTGTAAATGTGTTGTATAGTTACATAATGGACTCCGAATTCTATGGAATATTGTGTGTGATCTGATGATAAAACACATGGCCCCGCTCCAACACTGTAGCTGAAATAATGCAGCGGTGCAATGTGCATTAACTAGAATACCTCTTTCAATCGTCCTCTTTTATCACCCTCACAGACTGCTGATCCCTTTTGTTCAACGCATGAGGGAAAAAACAAAGAGAGCAGAGGCAGGAGCAGGAGCGGGAACAAAAGATGAGGCAAAGATGTGACCGCCTCCCATTTGCCCTTTACATGTACAGAGGTTAGGCAACGAGAAAACAAAAATACACACCTCATGAAAAATAATTTTAAAGAGAACCGACATTTTCATCATTGTAAGAGTGCCATTAGGTTTGACAGCCAAACAATAGCATCCATCAGCTATTAACTGGTTTTAGCATAATAACACGTGTTACAAAGCAACATATGAGAGCTCCAAAGAGACTTTCTGTGCAGAAACTGGGAAACAGCTAAAGTAATGTCATAGGAAATTGGGGCTTAAATTTAGAAAGCAATGCCAACCAAAATATATGGTACTCTTTGTGAACCCAGACTTATGTGAACTCAAGAGATTTGAGAAATTTCAATAAGTAAACACATTGTCTCTTTACGCAATGCTCTGGAACAAATTTGGGCCTCACTGAACAGAATGCTGAGTGTGTTCAGAACATTTTGATTTGAAACACAAATTGGTATCTAGTTATATGCAGATATCCTTAAAATGTGAAATGAAAAAGAAGTGCAAAAATGGCCATAGACCTCAGAGGGTTAACATGGCTGGCTCTAACACTGCTAATTGGTAAGACGACTGTTTTTGCCATTGATTACAACAAACACACAGGGCTAAGAGACAACTTAATTACTTTTATGTGAATATTTCACGCGATGAACACACAGCAATTAATGTTTTTAGAGCACTGGTCCACTACTTTGCTTCAGGCTGACATATCCAGACAACTAGCCCACTGAGGGAATTATCAGTTTTGTACAGACAAATCATCCCGTATTGTCCTCTAGCGCCCCCATGAAGTTCACATTTGTGGTTTGGATTGAAATGTCTGTACAACTATTGATTGGATTGTTGTTGCGTCCCCCTCAGATATATATATTTTTTATCCCTGGCCCTGCAGTCCCATCCTTGGGCAAGATGCTGAGTTGTAAATGTGTGTCTGTGTTTTGAGTAGTCGGTGAGACTAGAAAAGCGCTATATAAGAACAGTCCATTTGGAAGACATTCCCATCAGCTTTACTACTAAGATGGTGACCATGGTAAACATCAACATGTTACCATTATAATTGTTAGCATGCTGACGTTAGCATTCAGCTCAAAGTACTGCTGCGTCTAGGCTTGTTTCCTACAATATGGGCGACAAAAACAGTTTTTATCCATTCTTTAAAATTGAAATGAATACAGTTAGAGACTGGCAATGCATTCTTCAACCACGTACCGCAAATGATGATGGTTCTCTTGGCCATTTTAGGACTACCTAGATCCCGTCTGAGGAAAATCTTTAGTAGGTTGTTTAGAAATAAACACCACACTAATGTACAGGTGAGATCATGGACCTTTCCTAAAGTAGGATTGGACATTTTCATTTTGTGGCTTTACATTTACCAAGTCTACAACTAAACATCCAGATTTACCACTAAGTAAGTTTTAGATAATCAGTTTTAAAAGTGAATTTGCCTCTTCAGGGATCCCTCAGCTTAACATTAGACGTGGACTGCTTCTGTGCAGCTGATAAGTTACATTACCAAAAGGTTGAACTGTTTGAGCCTCATTGGTGAAATAGGAAGTCCTGAATGATCCTTCAGCCGTAGGCACATTCCTCTTCTTGCCCCTGGCAAGAGCATCAGTTACATAACAACAAACGTGTACAATGTGGAGAAAAAGACAAAGACAGACAGTGGACAAAAACACAAACACACTGTTGAATTTGAACACAAAACCTGCTTCTTTTTTTACACATTATTGAAACAATATTGTGCAGAAAAGCCTTCATAATCCTGGACCGAGTAAAGCCAACAAAAAAAAAAAATTAGACTTAATGATAAAATCAGAAAAAAGAAATTTATTCTGTTTTCTACAAGTGCTGAGGTCCTTGAGATGCATTGTTTTGGCAGGATGCTAATGCTACTATTGCGCCTATGTTGCACCAGATGTTTAAGGAGGAAAGGACACAATGGAAGCCTTTTATACCACCTATACTATACTACTATACCACCTGTAAAACTATGTATGTATGCCTTCTGTTACTCCGTGGGAGCTTTTCAAATTATAAGAAATTAACCTTGAATATGTTATCAGGGTTATCTCTTGGAAGTTGAACACACTTTTTAAAAATAAAGCCCAAACACCTGACTGGAAGTCTGAATGGGATTTACCAGTCAGACTTGTTTAACAAAATATGCTATTACGTTACATTATGGGAGGTGTAGGTGGAGAAGGTCAGAACAAACAGTTGAAACCATGGCTAATTGGGAATGAAAACAATCACAATGACAATCATTATAACAATGTAAAATAGTACTATAGCGGGGGCAGTCACGCTGACTCAGTCTTTACAATCAATCAAATCAAACAAATTTATTGCATACACAAAGTCTGAAATGGACTTTAGTTACTTGCCCAGGGCGGGTAAACTCAGAAACGTTCACTTTGTAACAGTGGATTCACATTTTTCACAGTAACCCTTCCCTTTTCAGTGCTATGTCCTGAATAAAATCTTTTTGCTTCCTGACTACATTGGATCAGGTGCAACATAGATGCAATAAAATAAAGAAACTGCTATGTTACTCGCTGTTAAAGTTACCAGTCAACTTGTTAGCTGAACCTTACTAATTTGTCTTCCTCAGACAATTCAGACCAACATTTGGCACTTGCTGGATGGTAATCTTGGACCCTGTGTGTGTATGCGCTCGCATGCATACCCACCCACACACACATCCTTTTCCTCATAAAAATCCAATCTAGGCCATATTTTAAAATCTGGACAAACCAATGGACATTTCTCTACATTAGCAGCAATTTTACAGCCAGGAAGCAGACAGACAGGGCTGCAGCCATTTAAAAAAAAATCTCTAATATAAGGACCCAAGCTGCTCCCCCTTTACTCTTCTATGAAGTAGACATGGGCAACATTTAGAAACAATGTAGAAAGGCTCTGTGGTTTGATCATATTTGTATCTAAGACTTTCAAACAGCACTGCATAATGTGAGGTGTCTGTTGTTGTACGTGTTGCAAGTACTGAGTAACATACTTTGACATGTTCACGTTTTTGTTGCGCACAGCAAATCACACAATCAAGATTTTCAAAAGGGGAAGAATCCTATTTGAAAACTCCAGTTGCTTCTAAATATATCACCCGTCTACATTGTCTCTCAAAGTTTCCTGTGTATAATCTTCTTTATTCAACAATACTCTACTAGCCTATTAGCATATTACCATAGCTAGCTAGATAGATTCACAGACCAATTCAATTTGACCTGTTCTTGAGTCTCTATTTTAAAAAGTGACTCTGGATTCATTCTATACTCAAAAAATGGGGGAATTTATCTATCAACTAGGACTAATGACAGCATAGAATAGACATACATATTGAGATCAATTTATATATTAGCTTAGTATATATAATATACAAACAGGATACAGAGTCTCTGTGACAGTGGTGGACAGGATGAAAGGAGATTGACAAATAGGCAGGGTTGAACCTTTTAGTCTCTGTGTGGTTTCTTTGTGGGTGTTTTGTGTGTGTGTGTGTGTGTGTGTGTGTGTGTGTTTTACACCCTTTCTACACCCAAACTATAACCTGTGTTTGCCGTCTTTGTGTCTGGGTGAACATATGAACTAGGTCCTTGGCTTTGCTCTGCTGCCTGGGTTGAAAGTGGGTCTGACACTGCTCTGCTTTGGTATGACTGGGTAAACACAGGTTACTGTTGGAACTATGTGATAGTGTAGTATATACACAGGATAGTATAGTAATAAAGTAATTAAAAGAAATCCAGATTTTGTTTACCAGAAAATAATCCAATATTGCACTTTCGGTGACGTTGCAATGCAACAACCCTGTTTCCCTTTGGGGCCCAGGACAACAGCTGCAAACTTGGATCCTGTGTGAACAGTTACAGATGTATGTAGCATCAGGATTCATTTTCTAGTGTGTGAACAGCCGTACGAGATTGAAGAATGTGAGTGTGCTTGTACATCTTGGCGTGTACAGGGGCGTACTGATGAGAAACGATTGCGGTCCTAAAGAAAGCAGAGAGACAGAAGAGAGACAAAGAGAAAAATCAGACATCCATTAATAGACAGAAAATAAGCCATGTTAACAGTAGTGCTGGGTACCGAATGCAATACTTTTTTGGCACTTATCAAATTGCCTGCTTAGTATCGAGTATTGAAAAAGAATTCCTCATCATTCGATACCAAAGTTCAATACCTAAGGAGTAAACCTCATCAGCGCGTGTGGGCCAATACAGTACAGGATTTAAGCAACATGACCCCACACAAACTGAAACAGAAACGGATCTAGTCTCATAAAAATGAGGCATTGTCTAATTAAATATGTGCTAATTTGCACAGATAATGGTGTTTCAGTATTTTTCAACTTGGACCCCATTTCATACATTGGTGTTTAAGTGACTGATGTGAACCCGAAAATCTTTTGAATCTGTGGCCCAGTAATGAGTCAGACTTCAGGCCTGTGTGTAATAACAGAATGAAAACATTGTAATCCCCTTGCAGGATTAATAAAGTAAACATTATTTTTATTATTAATATTACTAATCCAACATTTTTGAACAATACCCAGCACTAGCCATTAGCTACAATCGAATGGTCCTGTCACCACAGCTCCCACCCACCATGTTGAGTGTCACATTGTTCTGCTGTACTGTATGCCGGTCTTGGAGGCAATGTTGGACCAGGGCAGCAGAGAGCGCAGCAGGGACTGGGCCTGCCGGTACAGCCTCTGAGGGAGGGAGCACGGGCTCAGGCTGGCCAGGGTTGAACCGATGTGCTGAATATAGTCAGTGGGACAGGAATTAAGGAGAATATGAAAAACACAACATTTATGTTTGGTTCATCTACTTGAGGTGATTGCCGGAAACATAGTTTTGCATTGGCAGACCCTCCTCCACAGCGCTGCGGAGGAGGGTCTTGTGAGTCCACAAAGCATTCCGGGATAGGAGAAATCCAGCTCTGGTTAATTGGCATTTCTTTAAACCAATCGCAATTGTCTTGGGGGGCGTCAAGCGCAGCACAGCGCATTGACGCCTCTGCAAAAAAGCCTCGGGAGGGAACTTGATTTGGAGGAACGTGTACGTTTAAAGGTTGTTTTAGTCATGCAACAGAAAAGTCTGTCTGGACAGATAGTCGAGCTAGCGGTCTGGATTTACCCTGCAGAGATGTGAGGAGCAGTTAACCATAGTCCTCAGCCAGAATTTAAAATTCCAACACAAAGAAAGTGGAAGGAAACGGACATCCGGCCTAAATGAAAGATCTTCGGTGGAATTTCCGGAAGTAGAACATTGTCGATATAAACTACCTGAAACAAAAAAAAAGATCTATGCATGTCATCTCCCCCAATCAAGATGCTTGCACTCACTGGAGCAAGTAAAGCTTTGGTGTAACGCTGTTTTTTTTCAACCACAACTCCACTGTATTGGTCAAAAGCAGCAGATTCTTAGTGGAATTATGTTACCACAACATGATGCCTAAAGCGTACACTTTACACGTTTTGCAAACAATTTGTTGTGGTGTTGTTGGTGTTGATACGTTTCTGCTAACACAAACCTATTTGGAAGGTTTTCTACTCTGGTTACACACTTTGCCACATTAAAAGTTGTGTTTGGTTAAGTTCAATTACCGTTGTGTATTGCTAGCTTCAATGCTAACGTTACTACAATGCTACTACTTAAACAAATAGATCTATAAACACTCTACAGGCAGGCCAACTGCCTGGGAAGCCCTCTGCCATGCTAACTGTTAACGTCCGTTTAGTCATACAGAAACGTATCATGAAGTTGGCTATAAGAAAATCACGTTCTTTTAATTTGCATAACATTTTTAAAATGGCATATGTGTATACACAGGAGAATAAATCGGAGGCAGATTCACAAGATTTCCCTCCTATTGGCTACCGCTCAGCAAAAGTTAACCCATAGCGTTTGGCATAACCTACGTAAGTGGTCTGAAGTTCATACTAGTGCGTTGGTGTGTGCGTCAATCTATTGATTCTCTTCTCTATCTATGTTGTTTATGGAGAGGGAGAAACAGGAAATGAGTAGAGGGAAACGCAACGCTACCAAGCCCCGGCTGAGTGGAACAATCACAGTTGTTGTGGTCTGCGTTGCCGTGACGTGTTACATTGTTTTAAAGGTGCACGCCAGGTTACACCGTATGTACTCATACCTAGGTACGTTATCGATTTAATGCAGAAGCATTAACTGGCCTTAAGAGTGAAATATAAATACATTCCGTCCACTAAGTGGACAGTGAGCAAGTGTCTTCTTTTCCTGCTCTTTTACAAAAGGATATAATATCGTCCAGGGCGGATGACCCCCATTAATGTAGAGCACATATGTGAATCCATCTTTGAGGACGCCTCGTATGGAGTAGTAGTAGGGCAGGTAGTGGTGCTGACTGAAGTCCCTGTTCTCGTAGAAGTGGATGGCAGTGTTGTTGGTGGTGAGGACGTGTAGGTAGATGGCCTTACAATGGTCCTGGGCTGTCGTTGAAATGTGCTCCTTCAAACTGTCCAGCAGTAAGGAGCCTGAACGGTTCAAAGGGAGAGACAGCTTCATTAAAATGAATGAAATATGGCTTTGCCAATTACAGGTCATTACTAAAAGCATGTGTTATAAAAAGGTCAAATTTTAGTCCAAATTCAAAGCTGTGGAAGGCAGTATTTTTGGCATCATCGGGTATTAATTACATAATAACACCATATTGTAATTCAAGTGGTCTGAGAGAAAGCTAGATCACAGGGTGTTTCAGAGGGAGACAGCATTCCTATTGGCTTTTCAATAGAGAGGGAGAGCTGCAGGACGAGGTCCCACTCTAATTCCAACATTTCCTTTTAGCTTTTACCTACTGCAGCTTTAATGCAAATGCGTATGATTTTCCATTCTGTGCTTGTTGGACACCGGACTCAAACAACGCTGTATGTTCACTCCATTGCCAGATGATGTGTGTGTGTGCTTCTACATTAAAATTCAAAGGGTGGATGAAGACCTGAGAACATTGGCTGGACAAGTGTACTGTAAGGCTATGTTCAGACTTGGTGTCTTTTTTTAAGTCTGTTTTACATTATAATTCTGTAGTAAACAGTGTTTTTTTAAAGTGCGCCACTCTTTTTTCTTCAATGCCATCGCCGGTGTTTTTTTATCTGAAGCTCAGAGCGTATTTTTGAAGTAAAAAAGAAAACGTGGAGAAAGTGCCAATAGGTAGACTTGTGTCGGAGCACAGCCAGTTATAGGACATGAGGGGTTGCTCCCTGTTCAGGGAGCTTGCTAGTTTTTTATCTTAAGTTAGATTGCACAACTGCAAACATCTTTTCTAATGTTAGCAACGCTCCACGTAGCACTCTTGAAGGCTGTAGCAGTAGACTTGTTATAGCAACAAAATAATTTTTGGAATAAAAACCATGGCAGTTTTATTTTTTATTTTTTTAAACAACAAAAGTGCCCTCGTCAACTTTTTCTTTTCTAAAAGAAGCCAAGTGTAATCATAGCCTCACATCTCACTCACCTCATCCTTTATCATTTCAGCATTTGTGTACAACTTGAGCCCGGTTTTTAGTTTACATTGTGGCAAACCGGGACCATTAAAAGTATGCCAAACCAGCAATTAGCAGTTCCTGTTTTGCAATGTCTGTGGATGTACACACTACTATGATTAGGAGGTTCTGAAGCTGTAAGAAGTATCTTTTCTATATGATTTCGGATCAGATTAATTGACATTGATCATGTTACAAATAAAGTTATCCTCAGACAGCGTATGTCTGCGTGCTCAGATTTCAGTGAGTTATGACTCAGAGAATATAATGTGTGATGCAAATTGTGCCCATTGAGTGTGAAGGGCTTAGCGGTATCATAATTGCCTCCATGAGCTGTGCGTCACAGCTTCTCCTGCAGCTGCTGTCTTCATGAGTAACAACTTGTTTTTCTATTTTTATTGCTGTTGCTATCTTTATGGTGTCTTGTCGTCTTCCATAAGAAAAGTAGTAAAGTATATTTTAACCCGTACTGATGTCTTGCAGTTTATAGTTTCTCTGGTTTCAAAACATCTGGCCAAAGGACTAGAGTTGAAAATTAGCCTGCTGGCAAACATTGGCACATTTACAGTAACGATGATTAATATGCATTGTTCTAAGTAAATTAATAAAATTAAACTTCTGAAGGTTTGGTCTCCCCC
>NC_048421.1:20409580-20435146 GCF_013103735.1 Etheostoma cragini
ACACACACACACACACACACACACACACACACACACACACACACACACACACACCTGTCTGAACATTACAGTGGTTCCTTTAGATATCTTCTAGCAGTGGGGGCAGGTCTGTCCAAACAACAAGGTTTATCAGAATCAACATAGAGGAAACATTAGGATTAGGAAACATTCAATTATTCTACAATTTTACCATCCACAACAGATTTATGGAATAAAACACTACATTCCATTGAGTAATAAATTAGATAATATCACTCAAAAGAATATTTCAGTTTGGTCATTTGGTGTCAATCTGATCATGCTGTGTATGCTCCCTTCATCTTTTTTATTTAATTTTTTAAATCTTTGCCTAGGCAAATGACCTACTGGGAAGGCATATTCCAAAATGCAAATACTAAATTCAGTCAACAGCTTATAAAAACTATGGCCTAAGTGAGAGGAGCAGATTGCCGTACCAGAATGGAACACATTCAAGTCCAGTATTTTATTACACAGGAACAGTAGTCCAAATTAATTTAAGGAGAGAAAATCTGTAATAAAATGAAAGACCTGAAAGGAAAAACCGGCTTTCTTTGATGTTCATCTTTGATTACTCTCCTTTCTCATCACCCTGTATGCCCTTACTTCTTGTTCTTGTGTAATGGCCAAGTCAAACTCAGTCAGGGGCATCTTGTTCATCCAATTAGATGACTAAAAACAGATTCAACCATGTTTACATGTGTTCCTTGACATTTCCAAATGGTAGCTGTCTGGGACTAACAACACACTCACAGGAACACCATCTCTACAGAGCACAGTTTCAGAGCCTTGTGTTTTGAGTAAGCGACTGTATACAGGGCTTAACATGGTACCTCTTTGTGTACTTTGGTCCGGCCTTTGATCTCGGCCACAATCATTCCCACGATGCCTCCTCTGAAGGTGGCAGCGAGGGAGAAGAACTTCTTGTTGGAGGTAATGTCCTGATACCATGACTCTGGGTACCTGCAGTCAAAGGGCAGAGGCGTATGGCTTCATGCATGGGCAATGGGCATGTATAGTTATCGGTCACCCAGTCCTAAGAGTTAAATAATAATATTAAAATAACTTGGGCTGGGACCATATGCTTTTGTACCGATTTGATTCTTTGACGATACATGGGTGCGGATTCAATTGCCATTTTTATTTATTATGATTCTAGAAATATTGTGATTTGATAGCATTGACTATTGCAATTTTTGTCTTACCTGTCAGTCTGCCATTTATTTCATTATTATTTTTATTATTAGTTCATGTAAAGAAGAACATAATATGTATTTTCTGCTTTCACTCTGTTTTACTGGAAACAGATAATGTGGTCATTGTCAGCTGTATTATTTAACACAAAATATTTAGGTGAGTCATTTGGGAAAAATTAAAATTAAAAAAAAAGAAGGGAAAGGAATTGATTTAAAAAAAAATCACAATATATCCAATTTTCTAATTCTTTCCCTTTTTAGCGGTACAGCATTAGTGTTGTTACTTATGTTATAGTATGGAAGTATCAACAGGAAAATGTACTCAAAAGTACTAAAAGTAAAAGTAATAAATGCACAAAAAAATCTCATACAGTATATTAGAAACTGAAAATGACTCAAACAGTTCTGTTAATCAACTTAGTGCCTAATGGGTTCATTATTTCAGCTGGACCAAATCGCTGCAGTCGGCAGCGGCGAAACAAGCTACGATGTAAGTTAATAGGATAATTGTCCAGCTTGTATTTATCTTCAAAAAAGTGCTTGTTTTTCCACTGACATGCTCAGATTAATATTCTAAGTGTCCAGGTTGGAAAAAATGGCAGTTCCCCTTTAAATACAGTACTTAAGTTAATGTACTTAATCACATTGAGTGTACCAATGGTGGAACTCTTACTCGATTGGGAACCAATCACCACAGAGCAGCTTGACATTGTCTATGTCATCGTGGCAGAGGAAGCGGAGCTGGACTTCACTGAGAGCTGTGGGAGGCACCACGTCACTCATTCACACCTGCAGGGATCAACAGAGAGGACACACAGGTTGTCCTTAGCAACACGCCGGGCTGACCTTAGCAACAATAACAAATCATGTGGAGCCAAACTTAGAGCTGGAACAATTACAAACTTCGCTATATAATTAATTGTCTTAAAAATAATTGAGATTACTAATCTAATTGTCTCCAGGGTTTCCCCAGCCATTTTAAGTCTAAAGCTGCAAAGCTGACAGAATGGGAAGTGTGCCAAAAAAGTGCCCAAAATAGCAAAATAAAAAGGTTTTTTCAGATCCAATGGCTGTAGTTTTTTTTTTATAAGATAGACACCTTAACTTCCATCAAATATGTGCATCTAAGTCTTCCACAAACCTAACGAAAACACTGGCATCTTTCAGTAAAATTTTTAAATGTTTATCTATTTATTTAGGATCCATCTTTTGGTTGTAGGTTGTTGTTATGTGACCAAGATAATGTAATTACAGAAATACACAGTCTATGAAGTAAACAATGCCTAACTGTGTCCCCCTTGCCCTTTTTCTGCCTATGAACGTATATAGGGTCAAGTGCCAACTACTAATAATTGAAATAATAGTAAAAATATATAGTATGATCAATAATCACTTGTATAATTACAATTTGGCATTTCTAAACAAAGTCAACAAATAGCAGCCATAGGCCATAAGACCTCAGTTAACGTTAGCAAATAATTGCAGCTAAACAAAGAATCTGCAAAAACAATTGTGTAATGATTGTTACAAGCCTGAAGCAAAACTTTAAATATGGAAAAAGTGCAACTTCCCAAACAACGTCCAATCTTCAGTAAAGAGCGATCGTTGACACCCAAAAGAATCAAATAAACCTTAAAAAGGGGTTTGACGAGTTTGGATTGTTTTGAAGAAACATAACTCCAATAGCCTCTTGTATCCGTTATTGTGAGGGGATGGAAGAGGACCCAACGCTGTGTCTGTCACTTTCATGACTAACATTCAAGCATGTATTACTCTTTGAAAAAACACTTAGAAGAGCTTTTAGAGAAGGAAATTGATTTTAGCCTAATTTTATAAAACTAAATAAATGAGCCAGCCTGGCAGAACCGATCAGAAGACTTAGGTGGGCGTATAAGGTGGTGCGCTAGGCGTCCTTCCTTGAAAAAAATGCTACGTTTTTTGGTAAGAACAAAACTAAAACTAAAACATTTCCCCATACATTTTGTGGAGTTTTGTCTCTTTGTCAGGTTTTCTGTGGGGTCATCTTTTGTAGTCGTGTTGTGTCTTTTCTTTTTCTTTTCTTTTGGTCATTTTGTGTTTCCTTTGGGGTTGTTTAGGGTCTCTGATCATTTGGTGTCTCGCAGTTTGTGTCCCTTTGTGGTAGTTTGGCATCTCTTTTCCACATCATTTGGATTATTATAACTATATCAGTGTCTGAATTGTTGGAAAAGCTAGGGCAGATCACAAATGAGTAACACTCAAAAAGCTTTGGGAAGGAACTTGTTTTGGTGGGACATGTGTACGTTTGTTTTAGTTGTGTAACAGAAAACTCCGACTGGACAGATAGTCTAGCCAGCTGTCTGGATTTACCCTGCAGAGATCTGAGGACCAGGTAACCACAGTCCTCAGAAGTCCACTGCAGTTAAAAATGCCAACACAAAGAAATCCAGTGGAATTTCCATCAGCAACGAAGCAATCCCAGAATTAGAACGTCGTGAATATAATCTAGGTACACCCCAAAACGGCTCGGGTGCTTCACATAAACCTTTTAACAGCAGGGGAAACACTGCCAGTGACATATTGAATATAACATAGGCTAATGTCACAAAAATTAGAAAAAATCTTCAATGACGGTGAACTGAATATGTTTCAGGGTTTTCCCTACTATTATATATATATAATGCTTAGGCGCAATACCAGAACCCTTTCTGGTACCAGCCCCTAAGCAGAATGAATGAATCAATGTGAGCATCAAAAGTAACTAAACTAATGAGTAGACTTCTCAGATCATGCGATTGTACTTGGTCCTGAGTGGACTTCTTTAGCAAGTTTTGTGTAAGATTTATGGGTGTTATTTATATATCATCTGCTCTAGCTTTACACACGGTAAAAATAATGGTTAATATTGATGTGAAATTGCATGTATTCTTATTGAAATATGTAATTTTTTATGAGAAAGAGCCCCTAAACCCTACACCCAAATTACTGTACATATACCTTTAAGTCTTCCACAAACCTAGGGGAGACACTGTGTTTAGGTCTTGTACTGCTGGTCACAAAAAACAACACTTTAACCCTTGTGTTGTCCTCTTAGGTCAAAAAGATTAACACTTTAACACTACATAGATTACATTTCACACCGTTTTTTTGTTTTTAGTTGTCACTAACACCAACTTACTACCACTAGTTTTACACTACTTTTGGAATTCATGTTCAATAAACCTAATTTTTATAGAATTATACCTGACATTTGAGTTAAAAAAAAAAAGTGATGAATTATTTCGACTGATAGTAAAGATCAGAGGAACTTATATTGAGTGGATGAGATTAGTCAGGATTCCGATTTGAAACTATTTCAATTTTCACCCCAAATTCAATGAAAGTCATCAATTGTATTTGCAAAGCGCGTTGTATGGAATCCATCCTTTTTTTGTGGTAATTTTGTTAAAAAGAAACCCATAATTCTGACAGAGACATTTTTAAAAAGGGGTCAAATTTGACCCATGTACAGGAGAGTTAAGGACGTCTCATGATCTGGAAAACTGCTGGTCAATTTTCTATGTAAAAGCAGCTAATTCTGACATGCTGCACTGTGTAGATAGATAAATAAAGATACTTTTTCATCTATCCCGAAAGAAATGAAGGTACACAAACATACATACATATATATAGGCACACAGACATATGACATCCACGCACATGTACTATAAAAATGCAAGGAAAGATATCAATTGCAGTAAAGATTGATTTTAGTATGTTTAAAGGAGCGGTGTGGGAAAAAATGCAGAAAGGTGCAATGGTATCATAGCGCAAGAGACTGTCAGTGCAAATTCTGTATCTATTCAGATACAACACAATATATCAAAAATAGAATAAGCATTACTTAACTACACATAGATACTAGTAAAAGACTTGAAGAAAAGTTAAAGTTGAAAACTGTCCATACACAGAAAAACAAAGCGTGGTGTATTGACCATAAAGGCAAGCTAGAAAAATGGGCAGATGACTAATCTAGTCAGGAAGGGAGTCAAACAGTGCCAGTCAGTCCAGTCCAGTCCAGGGTAGTTAACATGTATGCATAAAGGCACTCAGATGAAGGCAGGGTACAAAGGGCAGTGTGCAACTCAGACTTAAACACTTAAGTCAACCACTCTCCTCCCCTTCAGTGTAGCATTGAAGAGCATGTTATAGTAGACATGCAGGATCTAGAATTACGGTGCGTAAAAACAATCATTATATGTCCTGACATCATATGTCCTAACATAGCAAGAAGAATGAAACCGCTTTTACAGGCCTTTAGGTAAGGTAGTCACTAAGGCCATCCACAGATGTAGTTTATCCTAACAATTCCCTGTACCACATGTATGACTTATAAAATCATGGCAACAATTATTAGGCCATTTTCAGAGCTTAGTATTCTAGGCAAAAAAACGGTATGTATATATATAGGCTTAAGGCCACTTCAAAGTTTAATAACTCAAACTTCACTTTATACAAAATACTGTAGGTAGTAGGGAGTCCCTGCTCCATCTCTCTTTCAGTTATTGGGTGCTTGGCTTAAAAAACGTTGGGAACCCCGGGTTTGGAATAATTGTCAGATATTACCCTGTTAAACACTGCATGGTAACATTGAAATAAGATTTTGTTCTGGCAACACCAACCAGAAACTGTTTTGCACCTCTTTTGGGATTGTTCACCATTAGAAAATTCTGGCAAAACTTCACCACATTCATCATTGACCATATTTATAAAGATTTTGCTTTAAGGTTGTATTGTGTTTTTATAGAAGTCAAATTAAACTATATAAAAACTTTACAATACATTAATTAATTATATAGGCAAAATGTATTGTTGATGTAAACTGTAAATTAGAAAAAACGTTGTGCTTTCCCTTCATGAGTTTGAATATTATATACATTTAATTTCTAAATCTTATAACAAAATGGCTTTGAAAACTTTCAACCTATGGGCCTCTCTAAATATCCTTACATAACAATGGCTACCTCTAGCAATGTTATTCATATGTCTGTCTTTTACATACTTGTATACTGTTCTGTATAATTTGTATGATTCCCTGTATACTATATTTTTTATAAGAAAAATCAATCCATATCAACACGCTTCACTGTGTTTTTGCTGACTAGCTAACTACATTAATTGTTACCCGTTTACAAAAAAAAGCAACAGGAGTCATTCATTTAACGTTGCCACTCTTGTAAACGTTAACAGAAATGTCTGCTTGTGTACTCAGTGGTCAGTGACCCTGGGGCTGCCACTGCTTATATATGTTATCCTATGTCAACAACACATTCAAGCGTACTATTAAAAATTATAAATAATACTCATAGAGTCAAAATACAACAGGCCTGGTAAAGTAAGCTCTATCAAGTAAAACAACTACCTGCTCATTAGCAACCAGGCTAACCATAGTTACCGCAAGCTAACGTTCTACTGCTAAGCTAACGTACCTTGTTTTAACACTCGGACCCAGAGAAAGTCGAGGACAATTATATTCCCTGAGTGTCTGTCGATACAGTCACTACTCCGGACACATCATGGTAATACACCAGTGTATTCTCGACTCCCAAGGCCGTTTTATTACTGTGTCAATGATACACAGGCTGCTAAAGTCTCCCTGCTTAGCTCGGTTAGCTCGCTTAGCTAGCTAGTGAGCAGCTGGATGTTTTCTTCCTGTTTTGGCTGCTACGCGAATGGCGTCAGTCTTAAGCGTATTTTCTTTATGTGATTGGCCGGTTATCGCCACCTACTGGGCTGAATATGGACGACTACTAGGACAGTAGAAAATCTACTCACATGTCCTATTCGTAGACAGTTAGAAGGTCCTATTTGCTAGCCTAGCTGTGCTGCCACTCACTGGTTTACTTCACTACAGCACAATATAATAATTTCTAATGTGTCAATAATGCCACAACCATCAGATCTGCTGGTTACCTTCCAAGTTAAAGTCTCTAATGTTTTGACAAAAAGCCTAATGCTGCAGTAGGTAAAATACACAAGAAATTAAAGTAGAGTCATTGTTCTCTCACACTTGAAATTACAATATGCTGAAAGATTTTAATGGATGTTTAATGGATGACACCAAAAATTAAGTGTGCTTACTTTTTGCCTAATCTTCATGCTTCTGAATTTCCGGTCAATTTTCAGGCCCCTTAAAAAAGCATTCAAATCCACATTTTAAATGTTTGTTCTCCTTCAGACCAAAAAAGCAAGAGGATCGTCTCCATTTCTGATACATTGCTGAATGTTAGTACTACTATATTTACTGTCAGAATTATCTTTAACTAAAATGTAATAATAAAATGTCACATTTTGTGAAAAATGTCACATTGTGTAAAAAGATTATGCAACTACTATGGCTGAATGATTTTGATATTCATGAATATTGTATTTAAAATGTATCTACCTCTGAAAAACACATTATTAATAATGTGAGTGTAAAACTACTTATTCCAATAATAGCAAACACATTTTACTCTGGGTAATATTTTCAGATCTGACACACTTCTGTCCTTCAAAAAAACACAAGTGAACGTGAAGTGATTTTTTTTTTCATCATCAAGGTTTAATTTTGTTCATTTTGATGGTTTCCTAAAAGATATTACATTTAGTTATGAAAAGGTGCATGGTTCAATAGGAAAGTTTCCATCGCACATTGGCCTTGATCAACTGTCTTTATCACGTATTCACGCCATCTGTAGCCTTCTCACTGCTCCTGCCAACTCTGCAGGTAATCACACAGCCTCTGCTGATTATCTGCACAATCTAGTTCAAGACATGAACATTTAAAAATACTTATAATGTAGGTCAGTAAGTAAAGTTTATCCATATTGCACCTTGTAAAGATACAAAATCACAAACCGTATAAAACCTTTTTTAGTCAGTTTATTAAACATATCTACCCTTGTGTTGTCTTCTGACCTGGTCTGGTTAACCTGTTCATGAAGCACAGAAAAGATTCAAAATTCAAGATTTTTATTTGGCACCAAACAGTCCCGACACATAAGTATTCTGGTGCAGGCTCTTTGAGTCATGTAAAAAAAGTAAAAGGAGTTAACGGCAAAGAAAAGTACACAGACTAAAATAGAAAAAAAGACTACACAAGGTAAATAAATAAAAAAACAAAGTAAGACAACTAAACTTAGATAATATACAAAAGATATAATCAATTATGAATATTGTGACTGGAGGATACAACCATGGGGGATATTGCATTTGTAATGAACATAAGTATTGCTCAGTAATATTATACAACAGAGTGAAGTAGTGAGGATTATTGCACATTTAAACGCAGTGAACTGTTCAGTGTTTTGTTTGTTTTTTGCTGTGTATTATGTGTAGTGAAGCTGTCCGCTCTGCTGCATCTGAGTTTGTAGTGTTTGTGTCTGTGAGTGAGCTGGGTGGAGTCTCTCATGATGCTCTCTGCTCTTTTCTGGCATCGCTGTGTGTATAGTGTGTCTATGGAAGGAATAATAATACTACTAATAATAACAAAGTAGAATTTATCCCCAAAGTCTGTCATACATCTTCTCAGCCATTTTCCACTTAGTTTTTGCATTCAATGACCCTAATTTACCTGCAATCATACTCAATTTCAGAGAAAAAACAAGGAGAAACGATTAGTTGTTTTGGACCCCGTCCACAACACGCCTCCAGTTTTTGCTTCTCCCCAGCTTGACCCAGTCACATGAACAATGAGAAACTTCAGGAGAGACACTATCAATGCTTGTGCTCAGAAGTTGTAGAGCAACCTCCAGGAATTCACACAAGCAAGCCTCTGTTCTCTGCTTACAACAGACCTTCTCCTTTTCCCAAAACCTCACAGAAGAAGGTAGATATGCACCTCTGACTTAACTTTAATCCCAAAACAGCAGATGTAAGCTCAGGTTTGTAGACTTTTTGTTTCAGTGATATGGATAAATTGTTCAGTATAACAATACTAATTAGAAACCTTTTTGTTGTTGAGAATTGCAATTATTGCAGGTTACAAGACAACAGTAGCTTTAATCCGATGTGACTGGGTTTGCTTTAGTTTTCATTTAAAGAAACAAAGTTGTCACAAAACGATGATACTTTGTTACAGTAATACGATATGGTTTAACCCTGGCTGATTAAATGAAACATAGAGCAACATTCTGTGTAAGATTACTGTAATAATAATCTCACCACACTCGACACACACTGATGAATAATTATTTGGAACGTTTTGCAGAGGATCAGGCAAGCCTCTGCAAAAAGCGGCACATGAAACGTTCAGTTGCAGACTCACAGTTAGATAAAGAGCCAGGAATAGAGATAATGTTGTCATGTGTCCAGGGGCGCAGGTGTTACATTTGTCTCTGACTTCCACAGTTGAAGGACTGCATTTGTTCCCTCTGTGGCCCAGGATGCGTTTGCTGTGTGCGTTGGGTCTCTTTTTGGCCCTGCTCAATCTCTCTACATCTCTGCTGCTGGGAGCCTTCAACATCAGGTCATTTGGAGACAAGAAAGCCTCCAACGCCACTCTGATAAACATCATCAGCACGGTCTGAAACTGCATCCAATATTCCCTTTTTTTATTCTAAGGAATAATGTAAATAGTGTAGAAAACAATGCATCTCGTCACAAATCTTTAAACTATAAAGACTATTTGAAAGGGGCCTGAGTAACTAAACTAACACAAAGGTTAGCCTACATTTGGCATCCCCTCCATTGTAATAATTTGGTAGCACATTCAAAACATAAGCATGCCATTAGATTTAGTCAGAACACTGTATTGTTCAGAGGATTTTGGACATGATGATGAAGGATGTGTAGGTACATTTAGAATGCATTTATTTACTGTTTAATTCATGTATTACACTACTTTTGTTAACCTAAGACTTTGGTAAACTCATTGTAAGCACCAAAACAATTCATCCACATGTGGTGTAACTCTTTTGAAGAATAAAAAGTTTCAACTTCAACTTTTTAGCTTTAGAGCCAAATGGTCTCTTTACACATTGCTCTGGGACAAATTTGGTCCTCACAGTACAGAAAACTGAGTTTGTTCTGAATATGTCAATATTGAACACACGGGTGTCGGGTTATTGTCAAATACCCTTAAAAGGTAAATATAAGAAGATATTTAAAACATTTAGAAAAAGCCCATGGACCGCAAAAGGTCAAAGGGACACTCCAGTTGTTTCATTTTTTCACATCCATGAAGTTGGGTGACTTACAAAAGGGAGATAAAAAAAATTACAACAAAGAAATGGACCCATGGCTTTAAATTCTACGTCCCAACAACAACAACCAATGGGGTGGTTTTTTGGGGCGAGGACAGTCTCAATCTTTTATGTGCAGAATTAGTGGAATGCTCCTTTACGATAGAACAATAATAAGTACGTAATTATTTCTGTTTTGAGAAGAAATATACTTGAAATCAATCAGACCTGTGTTGCTGTGTGTTTTTGTTTTTCAGATTGTCCATCGCTATGACATCATTCTGATCCAGGAGGTCAGAGACAGCGATCTGACAGCAACCAACAAACTCATGGAGCATGTCAACAAGTTAGAACAACCACGCACCTTTATAGAGCACACACAGCGTTATTACACAGATAGCAGATGTGTGTAGACAGGTAGACAGCGTGAGGTAGACTCACATTATGACATTCCATAAATGATGCTCTTCTTTTGTCATCTATATATTTGTGTGTGTATGTGTGTGTGAGTACAAAGATGAACATGGTGTTTTTCTTTCATTTTTCTCTCCCCTTATTCTCTGCCGCGTCATATTTGACACGTAACACCACATAAGTTACTATAATGAGGCTTTGTTCCAATGAAAAAAAAAGGTAGTTTTTACACATCTGAAGTTGAAAACGGGTCAAAATGGACCCTATCACAATATAGGGCTACGCAAAGATGAAGAAGATGAAGGGAGCATCAGATCATGATCAATGACCAAACTGAAAGGTCTTTTCAAGTGATATTTTAAAAAACAATTGAAGAAAATCCGATGTCGGGATAATCTTGTTGATGTTGCGGCGATGTTGTGGGGTTTACAATTGGTGCTTTCCCAAAATATTGACAAAAGAGAATTTAGATATAATCATCAGTACCATGGATATCATTACCAACTAAGTGTGAAAAGACAAATTTTAGAACAGATAGATCCAAAATGTAAGACAAATTCTAGTCTCATATTACAGTTTCAATATTTATGTTGTGGATGATAAAATTTTACAATAATTTAATGGTCATAGAGAGTGCTGGGTTTTATTCTGCAATTTCCTCCAAGTCTTTATCTATGTATTTGTGTGTGTGTGTGTGTGTTTTCCCAGAGGTTCTCCTGAGTTCAGGTACAGTCACATCATCAGTGAGCCTTTGGGTCGCAGCTCCTACAAGGAGAGATACCTCTTCCTCTACAGGTACACACACAAGGGCAAAAAGAGAGCAATTATAGTAAAACTGTCTTCTGGAGAGATCCTCTGTCGACACCCCACACCATAGAGCAGAAACAGAAAAAGATTGTCTTTCAATGTTTTATTTACTTCAGATCTGCAGTGCAGTGTCTTTTCCTTAATGTGTCACAAGTATAATCACACATAATGCAGCAGAATGGGTCCTGACAGAGTAATATGTACACAATGGTATAATATTTATTCATGTTATATATTACATTGTTACTGCTGGTACATTAAGATAAGAAGGATTTTAATGTTGAAGCTGGTCTTGGTAGAATAAATAAACTACTTGATATATGATGATACTTGATGGGCACATTAATCTGTGCCAATACATCACATATTCTAATATGTTTTGTATGTAATAGTTCCATCTGAAAAATAATGTGTAACTGTAGACATCAGATATGTTGTAAATATGTCCCTCTGAAATTTTGTGTGGATGTATTAGGTAATAGAAAATGGAAAGTAAATACCTCAAAATTGTATTGAAGCACAGTATTTGAATGCATGCACAGTTACTTTTTAAGTACTGATTGAATCAAATATGTTTTGATGTACAGTAGATATTAGCAGATTGAAGTTTTTGATACATATAGGTGATCATGTGTCACATGCTGTGTCATGCTAATGCCACTGAATGCAATTTATTAACAAAGACACTTGAAGCGTCACCAAAGTGTGTTCTGAGGGAGAATTGCTTGCAAATGTGTGGTGGAATTAAATAAATTTAAAATGTCCATATTATGTGATGTGCCACACATTTGCATATTTTGCACAAAATACTTCACAGTCCTTCACTTTTGGATCATGAATTTACTGTACATTTCTGCACAAAATGCTAATTCACACAGAATACATTTTGGTCTAGCTTTACTTAGTAATGCAGTCGGTGGTGGAATGTAACCAAGTATATTTACTCAAGTACTGTACTTAAGTACAAATTTTAGGTAATTGTACTTTACACAAGTTTTTTCTATTCATGCAACTTTCTACTTCCACTCCGCTACATTTCAGAGAGACATATTGCACTTGTTACTCCACTACATTCATCTGACAGCTTACTTAAGATTTCTTCACACCAAACACATATAATTTAGAAACAATAATATTTATGATTGTTTATTGTAAAAGAACCTTCCCGGGTCTACAAGTCTAGCTGGAATGATTAGCCTATCAAACTCTGAACTGTTTGAATTGTTTCCAGTTTCCAGAGTACTTTTACTTAGAAAACTTTCAGTTCCTTTTTTTCTGATAATACTTACTTACTTTCACTTAAGTAACATTTTCAATGCAGGACTTTTACATGCAAAGTATTTTTTACACTGTGGCATTAGTACTTTACTTTTTAGAGTAAAGGATCTGAATACTTCTTCCACCACTGAATGCAGTTATCTTGGTAGTGATACTTAGATGTGATTCCTTGGCAAAAAAAAGGCATTTTAAACACAGAATCTGACTCATCTACACACCACATTCATCCATCATCAAATATTATATATATAAATTACATACAGGATTAGACAAGCTGTACCCTGGTGGTCAGCACTGGAAGACACAGGACTGATAAAGTTCTATATAAGTTCAATATGTTACATATGACTTTTGAAAATGCTCCAGTAATACCATGGCTTAAACAGAGGCAAATTTGCAAAAACTAAGTCTTTATTTGATACAGCACCATATTATTTATGCTCCTCTTCTTATACTCAGTTAATTCTGCCTGTCTGTGTCTATCTATGTGACTGCTTTAATTGTCAGTTTTTAACCATCTAGGTTGCTGCCTCAGTTTGCTGTATTGTTTCAGCCTAACCAGGGACAAGGACTGCAAATTAGCCTACGGCTGGAAGTCCCACATGCATCGCATCAGTTACACTTTAGATGTAACAATGCCTACATGTGTTGTCCCTGACAAATAAACTGATAAAAATAAAAACAAAATACTGGGAATATGGCTTACTATGAGAAAGAAATGTTGGATTTCTTAAAATGTAAACTTGTAGAAGAAAATGAGAGATGTGGTTGAGTATATCTTTTCTTTCCAGGGAGCAGATGGTGTCCGTAACTAAAAACTACACGTATGATGACGGCTGTGAGCCCTGTGGGACAGACATCCTGAACAGAGAACCCTTCGTCGTCATGTTCACCTCCAAACAAACAGGTAGGGTCTGGTCTAGGGTGGAATGTAACTAAGTACATTTACTCAAGTATTGTACGTAAGTACACATTTGAGGTATTTTGGTTGATTCTTTTGTTTTTCATACCACTTTCCACTTCTACACCATTACATTTCAGAGAGAAAGATTGTTACTGTTGTTTACTCCACTACATTATTCTGACGACTTTAGTAACTAGTTACTGTACAAATTAATATTTTAATAAAAAACACAAAACACATGTAGTTTAAAAAAACGTAAACCGACGTAAACATGCAACAGTGTTTCAGTATTGAGTGTGAGAGTGTTTCAGTATTTTGTATAAGTGTTTCAGTACTGTTTAAGAGTGGTTTCGTATTGAGTGTGAGAGCGTTTCAGTATTGAGTGTGAGAGTGTTTCAGTATTTTGAATGAGTGTTTCAGTATTTTGTATGAGTGTTTCAGTATTGAGTGTGAGAGTGTTGTAGTAGTGTTAATGAGAGCATTTCACTGTATGTGTGTGAGGTAATTGTGAATAATGTCCCAGATGGCCCCTCATACTAAACTCTCAACTTGTCTCTCTTTCAAACATTTTTCCCTTGTGTCTTGCCAGCTGGAAGCAACTTTGTTCTGATCCCCCAGCACACCTCTCCAGAGTCCGCTGTGAAGGAAGTGGATGCTCTCTATGATGTGGTGACTGATGTCCGCGCCCGCTGGAACACCAATGTGAATATTCTCCGCTGCATACACGCATAGTCAATTGTTTAGCGGAACTGAGTAAAAAAATAAAAAAGGTGGAGTGCAAAGAGTGATTGATTTAGAAAAATATGAGCTGAGGATGACAGAGGTTGAACCAGTGCCCTCTCCCTGCAGGACATTGTGCTACTGGGCGACTTCAACTCAGGCTGCAGCTATGTGTCGGGCTCCGACTGGCAGCACATCCGCCTCTTCACTGACAAGGGTTTCCATTGGCTGATCACCGACCAGGACGACACTACCGTGACACACACCAACTGCCCTTATGACAGGTGGTTACACACACACACACACACACACACACACACACAGCCACACACAGACACACAGACACACACACACACACACATTTCATTCCATATCTCTTTCTGTATTTGCAGGATTGTGGTCACTGATGACATGATGAAGGCAGTGGTGCCCGGCAGTGCTGAGGTCTACGACTTCATGGTGGATATGAATCTCAGCCAGAGTCTGGTAAAAACAACTTTAGCATTATATTTCCCTCTAGAATGTGACTCACATACCTTGCCAGGTACAAAAACTCAGAGTATGTAAAGAACCACACAATAGCTTCTGTTTCCACCTTGCAACAGTGGTGTGGAAGTGTATTGAGCACGGTCAGTGCACAGTGACATCACCGCTGGCTGAGGTTACAGGTTCAGCAGACTGGATAAAAAACTGTTAAGTTACTCTTTAAATAAATAGTTTGGAATTTTAGGAAAATTGCTTATTTGCTTTCTGGTGGATGCGAAGATTAATAAGACTCACATGTCCGTACAGTCAATATGAAGATACAGCAGGTAGCCTGTTAGCTTAGCTTAGCCTAAGACTAAAAACACATTGAAACAGCTCTGTCCAAAGGTAACAGAGTCAGCTAAAGCTCACTAACAAATCTAGTTTGTGAGGAAAGGACAATCCACCATATTAAGGAGCTTACACATGCTGGACTTTCTCTGAGCAGTGGCCCGGCAACCCAAGGAGTCTCAAGGAAATATTGGTCCAAGCCAAGAAATAGTCCCACACAAAGCCCCTAAGAAAACTCAAACAAGTTCTCATTTGTACCAGTTCTTGTGTTGTTGTTTTTTTAAACAAGAAAAAGCAAGAAAAAACATAATTATCAGGTCAGCAGTTTTGGTTGGTAGGCTAAAACAAGCAAACCACCAGTATACTGAAAGGGCCTTTAGTGATGCTGGTGGAAAAGGTATTTTGATGGCCTATTGAGTTCTTATAGTTCATAATAAAACAGGGTTTAACTCAGGCAATCTTCTGTATGCAAAGCTGGACTAACAACAGAATTGTGCCACAGGGAAACTATCTGCAATGTTTCTTTCTTTCTCTCTCTCTCTCTCTCTCTCTCAGGCATTGGCTGTCAGCGACCATTTCCCTGTGGAGGTGAAGCTGATTGGACAGGCTTCTGCCTAAATCATGACTCCAATCTGAACTATGACTAAATAGTGGAACTCCCAGCAACCATGTTACATTGAATTTACAGGACCAAAATAAACAAACTGCAAACAAATGATTTCATTGCCAACTTGTTTCGTTGAACAGACTTATGAAAGAGAAGAGTGGGACATAAAACGGCATACAAGGTGCATGAAAAAGCCCCTTTATTGATTTTTTAAAACATTTTTATTTGTGTTTCACTTTATACTGAAGTAAAATATCAACAGCGCTGTGGATAGGTCTGGCAAGCAAGACTAATCTAGAGTAACTAGGACAATGATTCTCAATGAGCAGAGACAAAAGTCCATTTACTTTTTTTGCATCAGCATACAGTATATATACACACACACACACATACAGCCTGATTTTCCTGAAACCTGGTGGAAGGGTTGTAGCATGGGCCAAGAAGGAACCCAAATACACACTGCTGGTATGATTGCAAGCAGGGCCTGAAATTAACACCCGACCATCCGCCAAAGGCTGTGAATTTTGCATTTGGTGTGTAACACGGTCAATCTACCTGCCATGTTGGCAGGTAGCCAATGAGAATTGCGTGATTCAGACGCGTAACTATTGGTAAGCAGGGCACGCAGTTGATTACAGGCCCGGACCAATCAGGGGCCTGCATCACTAGAAGACATTGATTGACAGTCAGGGCCCCTGTCGCATTTTCATTACTTGCGACAATCCCAGCAGTCCCACGTGGAGCCACTGACCAATCGGAAGTGAGAACAGGTCCTTGTTTCTGATATGAAGACGTTTGTGACTCGAACATCTCACACATGACTAAATGTACAGCAAAAGGCCGTGCAAAATATGTCAGACCGTCCTGCCAATATTTAACATCAATGTACACTAATGTTTTTTCACTATAAAGTCGCTTCAGTTTCAACCCCGTCGGCTCGCTGCGGCGGGCCAGGATAGGATACTATGCCTTTATGTTTGATAATCAAAACGGCCCCCCCTACTACAGCACGTGATGACAGTGCAATATCCACGAGTAATGAAAAAAAGAAAAAAAAAGGCTGGTAAAAAGTCTAAAACGTTAACTTCAAGCCCTAATTGTGAGCCTGGGCGTGGCTTTGGTAGTCTCCGTTCTCCTAGTGCCCGTCTAATTTCCTAATGTGACTAGAGGTACAATTTAAGTCTCTTGAGAGAAGTAGCGCCAAAAATAGTAAACTTTAACTTCTTTAAATCACACCAATAAACCATCTGATCACATAAGATTGATTGAATATTTATTGAGAAATACTAGACTAAAGAGCAGTCAGTCATATGTTGTAGATAAATATGTTAAAGATCACAAAGACTTAGACCACTGTGGGCTGTTCAAATACATCAAGCTTACTTTCATAAGTCATGGCTCCTAAAAGTACAGTATGTCTAGGCACTTGGTGGAGGCCTGTCTGGGGCCGTAATCGACTTCCCCCCAGCAGTCAGAAAAGAATACTTTATTCCTCTTACTACTGCTTTGTTCAGCATTCCCTTTGTAGCTCACTCAACCACTACTGCTGCTTGCTCTCTCTCTCTCTCTCTAGTTAGGGATACTCACTGTTTATTATGCCTAACAGCGTGTTTATTTGCTTTGAATTCAAATGTTATCATGTTACGAAATATTCCTCAAAATAAACTAAACGTTTTTTCACAGTCACTAATGTACTGTGAAATGTGACAAATACATTTATTTATCAGTGAATCATTAGTGTCAATCCTGGATATGTCTCTCCCTTTGCCTGCTGGTTGTACACTGTTAGGAAGGTGTATTAACACTAACTCACACAACACTGTTTTCAACAAATGTCACAAACTTCCTGTAATAGGTTTTGCCTCTCTCCATTAGACTCTTCTCTTTTTAAGCATCTCCAAATACATGCGGAGCGACTTCTGAATGGAGTCTTTGGTTATGAAGCTGACAAAGTTTTGGATGTCGGCCTCTCTGTTGGACGTTAGCTTGTCGACGGTTGGCTTCCTCATCATGGATTTGGTGATCTGTCTGGCGTGGTCTGTAAAGAAACAACCAATGAACAGTTAGCTCACTGTTTCCAATTAAAGGTACGTTTGTTTTTCTGCCCCTACATTATTTATATATATATATATGCTAAACAACAGTGGGCACAACAGAAGCCACATGTGCAAAACTCAAATTACAGTCTGCCCTATCTCCCGCACTATCCCTGTTTCCTGAGCTAAACAGTTCACATCTCCTGCAAAACTCCTAAGCAACGCAACTCTTGACACACGTCTCCAAACAGACTCAGTCCAGATACACACTATGAACAATCCTCACTAACACACTGAGATAACTAGGCTGTAATCGCCCACTCGACTAGTCAATTTATTGGTCGATACGTTCTGGCTCGATTTTTTGCCGTGTTATTTCATCAGGTGGAAGCCTAGAACGTAAAGGTCTATGGGTGGAAAGCACTAATTGCTAATGGGGGTGTTTTCAGAGCACTCCTGTTTTACAGGTAACAGTCTGTCTTCAGAACACCCCCCGTTTTCACTTTTTTATTTTTCGGGATTAACCCGACCCACTGTAGACAGATTGAAGAAAGAACTAGAAAGCCTTGTTTTAGTGGTTTGCTGAATATTTATTTAATTGTGAGTGTTTAATTTACAGTCAGTCCTCCTCTACCATGTCAAAGACATTGCCAGTGTGGCAGCATTTTACTAAAATAGATCAAATGCAAAGTTTGCAAGCAACAGTTTGCATATTGCAGCTCAACTACAAACATGGCATGTCACCTAAAAACGCTAAGCCAACTTTTCTGCGTTAGGTTGCCCTGTCTGTTTGGAGTAGGCTATATGAACATATCAGAATTGGAATATTTCATAGTCTAATAATCGTTTTATAACTAGGCCTACAGGCGCACCCACCTGCAAAGACGTTAGTGTACCCCAGACACACGCAGACCCCGCAGGATGTTAAGCCTCTACCATCCAAACGAAAAAATAATATCACGGAAGGAATTGTCGACTTTATTGCTCAGGTTTTGAGGCCCATTGTTGTTATGGAGGGCTGAGGTTTTAAGAACCTGTTAATATACAGCACCAGCACAATCATGCATGGACTAACTGCAAAATGTGAGGGACTCAAAGAGAAAGTTTCAGAGTTAATGCAACACAGCAAGGCACTGAGTTTGACCACAGATATGTTTAAATATACGGTATATGTTAAAGTGGACGTTTCTTTTGTGTTGAAGAGTAAAAGCTTTAAATTAATAGTCTATTCGTGTCTGAGCCGCGAAGCCGAGCTCCATGTTCAGCCGCTCCGTGCCAGGACACGCACAGAGCGCTGATGCAGCGCTGTCAGAGCAGACAGACGAGTGGCATTTCAGTGCATAATGATTAGGTCAAAAATGTTTAATATACTGCAAATAATCTACAAGGACAAGTACTGCGGGACAGTACAGTTAATTAATCTTAGGTTTTTTTTCTCCGCACCCCCCCCCCTCAATTTTTAGTCAAAATTTCAGGACTTCAGTCGTCCAAGACTTTCTTTGGTTGATTACAGCCCTAAAGATAACACACAGTCACTCAGAACACACAGAGTAAAAACACTAGAATTAACCACTAATACAGAAAATACTTTCTCATCTCTACAGTTTGACACTGAGTGATGTCACACTCCTCAATAGTTTCTTAAAGGAAAAGATATAGATTTTATGTAATATACCAATATTCACGTAAGGTAAACAAGAAGGAATGAAAATAAGCAGTTTGTTTTAATCCAGTATTTTGTCTCTAGTAATTTATGGAATTACTGAAAAAAAAAACTAAAGGTACATTAAGCTAAAAAACAGTGAGACTGATCTTGCCTCTCTCCAGCATCATGCATCAAGTCTTCATCACACTGGATGTCTGCATCCTCTCTAACTATTAATGAATGTGGTGTTTCCATTGCTTTCACCTCCTCATTACTTTCTGAAAAACAGTGAGAACGCAGTTTTACTATAGTAAAGATATAGTGTTTTCACTTTTTTATTATTATAGCTGTGTATGTAACCTCACACAACTGACCTGGATATGTTGGTATCTTTGCTCTTTTACCTGTTTGGTGTTTGTATACAAAAAAGGCTTTCTGAGCTTTTTCTATAAAACTACTGTAAATGTTCACTAACTAGTCTAAAACACGACACCTGCTTAGGCTTTCAGCTAAAATTGCATTACGCAGTGTTTGATAGGCACCAGACTGAGACCCAATTCTGACATGTGACATGTGAATTTAAGCCCAGTTCAGACCAAAGATTGGAGAGATGAAAGCATTTTAGAACGGCCAGAAACTAGTTCTGAACCGGCTTGTCTCAGCTCCTCGCAAGATGCTGCTTTTAGAACGTAAGAGACTAGCTATAACACAAACCTCCTATTTTACAAGGTGCCAACATACCTGGAATAGCCAACCATTTGGTCATGGCCTGAGTAGCTGTGGTGAGGACCTGGTCTTCAGGTACCAGCTGGTCCACCAGTCCTATCTTCAGGGCTTCTGACGGGTTGTAGAGCAGCCCCAGCTCCAGAGCCATCTCTGTGGTTCGATGGCCAACTGTGTTCACCATGGTGTCCTTGAACCTGCAGGCGGCACCAATTGTTTCTTTAATCGGGTGAAATAGAGCAGGAGATTGGCAGCGACCTTTTACTGTACATACTATTTCACAATCTTATTAACAATCTTATAGAGCTAGGCAATATATTTTATTTTTATTTAACCTTTATCTAACCAGGAAGTCCCTTGAGATGGAAATCTCTTTTCTAAGGGAGACCTGGCCAAGATGGCACACCAGTTACAATTTAAACAGAAATACAGCATAGACAAAATCACACATAGAGGAAAGGAACAGGTCACATGTGGCAGTTACATTTTTGAATTACATGACATTTAAACATGGCCTTAAATTCATTTAATGGGACTAGATCATTTAGATGGAGCAAGTTTTGCAAATTATTCCAAGACCATGGAGCGAAGTAAGAGAAGGCTTTCTTCCCCAGCTCAGTAAAAACCCTTGGAACCTAGTAAGAGCGGCACCTGGTGGAACGGAGATGAAAATGGCTGAAATTCCGCTTGAGAAGATTACATAAATATGCCGATTACATAAATATGAGATTACATAAATATATAATATTAATATTATATCGATATTGTAATATGAGATTGGGTATAGTCTTAGACTTTGGTTATTGTCATAAGGGCTGTCTTTTCCTGGTTTTAAAGGCTTTTTTCCAGATTTTCTGGATTTACCAGACTGTTGTGATTTTTAATCAAAAATCTAATTGTGCGAATATTTTGTGAAAGCACCAATAGTTAACACTACAGTATCATTGTAGCATTATTATTGAGGTATACCTCCACCCTGGACATCACTTGCTCAGCCTGCTTCCCTCTAGGCAAAAGGTACAGAAGCATAAAAACCAGAACAATCAGATTGAAAAACAATTTCTTTCCATGGGCCATCAGAACACAACATACATCCAAACCATTAACTTGCTTGTACCAATATTTTTCCTGATACATGTTTAGTGTGTTTTTGTCTTAAATTGTTCTTCTTTTTAGCAATTATTGGCTATCTCTAATGCACCTTCAGTTGTGGTACTCACAATTTCATTGTATGGGTACAACGACAATAAAAGATTTATCTTATCTTCCTGCTCTGCATGGTTCAAGATAATGGACCGTGTTCTTTAGCTGTGTTTTGTTGTTTGCATGGCTTCAGGTAGTGAATGTGGATAATGCTGATGTGTGACTTTACTTGTGTCTTGCTGCTTCCCGTCACTCTACAAAGCTTCTGGAGGAGGCTTATTGTGTTGCTCTGGGGGTCTCTAGGGGGTCTCACTGACTCCTGTCTGTACATTTTAACCCATACTAATGTCTAGCGGTTTACTGTTGCTCTGGTCTCAATATGTCTCTCCAAAAGGGCCAAAGTTAAAAAGTAGCCGGCTGGCTAACACTGGCACATTTTCAGACATTTTAACCAATGTCCTTTATCTAACCAAACAAATGATTTCAACATAACTGCCACAGCTGGCATGGGTGTGTCATACTTAGAATTCCTTACCAAAAAGGTGCTACGATGCCCAGCTGCGTCTCATTGAGGCCGATGCTGTACCGAGGGTTGTCCGCCATTATCCTGTAGTCACACGTTATAGACATAAGACAGCCACCTGCAGGACTGGAACCCTGTGGGGGGAGTGATGAGTTACGCTAAAGGACCATCTGAGAAGGCTTTCACACCACTGTGGTTCGTTCTGGCAGGTGTGAATGCAACGATCGCACCAAACAAGCGTATTGAGACCTCACTGAAGAGGAACTCTGGAGCAGTTTGTTTGTGGTGGGGATGTGATCCGACCTCCAACAGCCCAAACGTTGTGTACTCTGCAAGTCAGACCTTAACGGCTCTGTAGTCAGGTGTGCTTTGCAATCTTCGATGAAGAAGAGCAACAAACTGCAGCAGAGCAGCGATGTTTCTCTCACAGAAATTAGGGATAGACCAATTTCTGGACGTTTTTTGGCAGTTTGCAGTTATGGATATCAGTGATTTATTTGCCTGATTACCGATAAAGTTAAATGGGTGCTAGTTTGCCTCGGCTACAGTTCTGTTCCCTCTACTTTGTTTTCATTAACCTCTGAGTCTGACTTAATCTCCCGCCCACTAGGGGTGCAAGACATATAAACTAAATATCGTTATCGCAATATCACGTTGCGCAATATTATATCTAGCAAGATACATATTAACTTAACAGTGCTATCGCAATATCTCAAAAATGACGCTATAAGTGCGCAATACTTTATTTTGTGGGGCGATACGGCCCGTCTGTTGAATGCGTGGCTTAGTTGTGTTTGATTTAGAGCCCGCTTGAAACATTATAATGTAGGGCTGAACGATATTGTGTTTTAGCATTGACATCGCAATGTCCACAGGCGCGATACTCACATCGCAGGACGTTGCGATGTTGACGCTAATCCTTTTTTGCTGCTTGATAGAAAACTAAACTTTCACCGTTATCCTTTTACACGAGAGCGCAATGAGATAACTGTTGTTGTCATTTGGCACTATATAAATAACATTTTATTGAATTGAAAAATTATTATTACTGGCCGACCCTTTCCCTTTAAGACAGGTAGCCATGTGGGCAACGTGTGTATGTGACGTTAGTCTGACAGGGTTTGTTATTGGAAGTGAGGCTCACCGTGTGTAGATTTGTACCGTAGGCAGCAGCTGCCACTGACACGGTGATGCACATAGTTTTGATGGGTGGTCAGTGAAGCTACAGCAGTCAGTGTTTTATGTTTGCTGCAAATACGAACTAAATCATTTGATTAAAGCATCATAGTCACAAAGTCTCCCGGCCATTTCCCCCCACATAAAAGCGGCTACCAGCCAGGCTAAAGCTAATATAGTTAGCTTAAAGAAAAAGGCAGAAAGCTGCTACCAGCCAGGCTAAAGCTAATATAGTTAGCCTAAAGAAACAAGCAGAAAGCTGCTACCAACCAGGCTAAAGCTAATATAGTTAGCTTAAAGAAAAAAGCAGAAAGCTGCTACCAGCCAGGCTAAAGCTAATATTGTTAGCCTAAAGACACAAAAGGTCCGTCCGTGTCCTAACTAACGTTACGGTTTAACAAAGAATGGTTCACAGTAGTTTTTTCTTCTATGTAGATGCACTCCCCTACAAAATCACCGCAGTAGTCGAGAATATTTCAGTAATTCCAAATAGAGCTTTTAAAAAATATTTTTTCTATTTTCATATTGCAATATATCTCAGGGGAAAAAATATCGCAGTGTCAAAATGGACGTATCAGAGAAGAGAAAGAACAGGTGTGTCCTGTTCTCTTTAGTTATTTATTTTAAACTGTCCAACCAGTACGTGTCCTGTAGACATGGTCGTTATTCATTTATTTATGTTGTAACAGTCCAATATGACCTGTTGAAATAAACCTTGTTTTTGATTTATTATGAGTCTATTTTGATGCGTTTTACTGTCAATTTTATAATTTTACACATGCTTAAAAATATTGAAATCGGAAATTGAAAATTGGATGAGTTTTTATATAATAAAATGTAATATATAATATAAAAACTCATCCACACATGCAAACAACTGCATTTAGTCTTCAGCGTCTACGATATAAATGCTTTAAAACATCAATAATATAATGGTTACAGGTGAATACCATAACATAATTTGAAAGCCTCTATATACAATGCATAACATGCAATATTCTTTTACTGGGTTATGGTGAAAGTTTCTAATTTATGAAATAATTATAATATATATAAAAAAATATATATATTATATATAATAAAGAATTTAAACAAAGTTCTGTGTTAGGGTTTGTAACTTAATTTTGATTTAAAGATTTTTATTCTCACTATAAATGAGTATTGGTTCCAAATATCTATTATCGGTTTCATTAACTACTAATAATTGGTATCGGTGGATCCCTAACAACAACAACAACAACAGAATTCAGGGAAGCCGTCACTTGCATCACTCGTGACTACTAGTGGGTGGGTGGAATTGTTACGTACATTGATTGCAGCTATAGTGACCATGTTGGAGCTATAGAGCTTCAGGTACATCTCCTGAACGGCTCTCCAGAACTCTCCGCAGCGCTCCGGACTCTTCCCGTACATCTCCATGATATCCAGCCCGGCTGAGAACACCTTGGGCTGGTTCTGGATTAACACAAAACACACAACAATCTTTCAGATTGTACTGCAATATAAAAAAACAACAACAACAACACTCTCCAGCTGTGAAAAAAAGATTTTTTTTTCTATTACAAACATTATTATAATTCATTTAACTTCCTTGTAATACACAAAGCTTAAAGTCCCACTTTTTTTAATCTCTCGCACAAAGACTCTGTTGCTTTAACCGATGAGGTTTTACTGTACCGAGGTGATGATGAGGCCTCTGCAGCCCTTATCCATCTCCAGCTTCTCCACACCGATGCAGAACTCTGTGAGGAAATCTAAACTGAGGCTGTTGACCGGCGGACTCTGCATGCGCATCACAGCCACACCTACAGAGAGACACAGATGTTGATCTTTTACCTTAATACTTTCACATAAATTCCCTACAGATTCCAAAATGAAAAAGTAATGCTATGAAATAGTAGAAATGATTAGCATGACGTGGTCATACTCAGATTATGAGTCTGATACTGCTCCATTGGGCTGTGATTATGGGGCGTGTTTCAACCAAACAACGGCTCAAGTTCAGACCGAACTTCCCGATCTCAAATATTGTGGGCGGGGCTACATTCGGACTGCATCCTGGCTAAGAAATGATGACATGGAAGGCCATTAAAGACAACAGCAATGTCTAATTTGAAATTCTCTGTCAAAGCCAAACTCAGCGAGTGGCTGTCTCTTGGTAGGTTTAGTCAGGGACAAAGGCTACATCCACACTACCTTTAAGTGGGCGGTGTTTTGAGACAAGAAACAATCTCCATCCATCAAGGGATTTAGCGCCAGCAGGAAAACTAAGCTCTGTTCATATTAACACATACACATATTAACATATACACTCACCGGCCACTTTATTAGGTACCCCATGCTAGTAACGGGTTGGACCCCCTTTTGCCTTCAGAACT
>NC_048421.1:20435246-20440510 GCF_013103735.1 Etheostoma cragini
TGATTGGCTGCTTAGAAATTAAGTGTTAACGAGCAGTTGGACAGGTGTACCTAATAAAGTGGCCGGTGAGTGTATAACATGACCAGTCACACACACTTGGTATGTGCATCCTGGTGTAAACAGAAACCAACATTACTCTGCCTTTCAATGTCATCAATAGAGTTTCCTGAAGCTCTTCGTTTAAGCTTGCCCAGACTACAAAGCAACCCCTTTTCAAACCAAAACCAGGGCAGCAGTGTTTCCAAAATTCTCCATTTTAGGGGCTCTGAAAGGCCAGAGTGGTGAGGACATGAGGCGCAAAAGAAGATATTTGTTTTTCAACCATAATGTAGTAGTGTAAAGAGAGCTGCCTTGTGTTAAAGTGCTCATAGTTTGCTCATTTCCAGGTTCATAATTGCATTTAAAGGTTATATTAGAAAAGGTTTACATGGTTTAATTTTCAAAAAAACACCATGTATTTGTTGGACTGTACATTGCTGCAGCTCCTCTTTTCAACCTGTGTGTTGAGCTCTCCGTTTTAGCTACAGAGTGAGGCATCGCACTTCTGTTCCATTTTTGTTGGGAGTCGCACATGCTCAGTAGCTAGGGTTAGGACTACTAGCCAGTCAGCTGCAGAGTATAAAGGCGTGCCACGCTAGCAGCTAGGCAAGCATTATACCGTGTGTTACAAAGTGACGCACGTTTGTCACTGAAGTAAAGGCTGGACTACAACAGAGCTGTTAGTGAAGTTAGAGAGCAGATAGTGAACAGTGTTTTTTGTTGGAGACGGTAAGTCCCTTTGGGCTTTTTCACTTTGTAAACCTATTACATGCACAAAAAAAGATATGTAACACTATAAAGGAAAGGGAAAAAGCCAAAAAGCATAATATGAGCACTGATAATATGAACACAGGCTAAAAGAAAAAAAGAAATTGGCTCCAGCACTTAGACACATACAGGAGATACATACTGATCTTTTAGCAAAATGTTTACCTGTGCTTTGGTCAAATTCCACATCGATCATGGGGGAGGTGGAGTTGTTCCTCTGCTGAGCAACAAGGACGGGAGACACACAAACTCTGCCATGACTGCTGCAGGAGGACCGTTGGGAAAGAAGACCTACACACACACACACACACACACAAAATATCTTCTTGTCTTTGGCATGTATATGTATCAAGCTTTTAACAAAAAGACCCAGTACTTTAGGAGCAGCTCTATGGGATATTATTACAGTAATCATATGTAGTGTATGTCCAAAGCAGGAAAAACCCGACATCTGCCATATTGTTCATTGTTAAGAAACATTAATGATAATTCTATTCCATAATGTCTTTCTGCAAAAACTAATGTATTGTTTCTTTCAAGTACACTGTATTTGTGTTAAATTTGTAATGTCTTATAGAAACATAAATAGAACAGTGTTTGAAATAATTATTTCGGATAATTTCGTAGAACGTTGGTTAGATTGGGCAGATTCAAGGCATTTATTCTGTTACTTGCTAGACGACAACTGACAAGGAGGCACCTTCACGCAATACAAAGTCAATGGAGAGCTCTGCTTATTTTCCCCTCCGGTGTGGGCGGGACTTAAGACAGAAATAAAATAGACACAGGTCGTAGAAATGCCGTGAATGACAAATCAGAAACTAGTATTCAACCAGGCAGTGAAATAGCTGGAATGACTCTTTAACGCGTTGTTCTTTAAATATATCATATAAATATTCAAATGAACCTGACACGCATTGATAATGTTAAGGTCCACAAGCTGACGTAAACTTAGGTTTATTATGTCCGTCGTGTATCCATTGGCAGCTAAAGGTGTCCTGTGACCTTTGTTCCAGTTTCTGTAGAGAACAGCTAACACAACTAGCTAACACTGCTAACAGTAACAACCCAAACAGGCGCAGGTAAAACGGCAATTTATAACATTTGAGGCATTCTGTTAGAATGATAGGTGCATACACATTACATACCTGACAAGCCGCACTTTTTTCTTAATGCAGCTCTTAATGCCATTGTGTCCTGCTCAGATTCTGAATGAAGGAGACTGTCTATGAGGAGACCACATAGGGAGACCACTATTACTTCCGCCTAAGACAAAATGGGCGGGACTATGACCTTCTTCTTTAGCTCTTGTTTGGCGGTGATTGGCCGTTTTGAAAATATCGTCAACTTGTGCTTCAGTACGTATGAACCTTGTTATTATATATCCAGACGGGTAAAAGTACCTTAAAATAATTAGGTAAACCGAAATAACAAACACAATTAGTTCCTACTGACATTCAATTACATACAAGACATATTTTGATGGCATAAATGGCAGAAGGTCTTTCTGACAAGGTTGCCATGTATGGAGGACCAGGGGCCTGTTGCACGAAAGTAGAATAAAGATATCCAGGATAAATGAAAAAGCGCAGCTTGACTTAGTGTGATCTGCTCATCGCGGCTTAATCGGTTGCCGAGCCAGGATGAACACGTGAAGCTATGTCAAGCCAGGTGTAGATAGCTGGGATAAGTGCACGTTCACGGCTTTCTCACATAGACCACGGTATCGATCACAGATTTACTGATGCAGAATTAAGAAGACGCATGCGCCATATGTTTCACCCAATGAGCAGCAGCTTAAATGGAAAGTAACGAGGAGGTGAAGAATTTCATATGTAGAAAGGGAAATACGGCTCTTATCAAACGGAGAGAAAAAGCCGAACAGAACATAGCGGACCCGACTGAATGTGTAGGGTGTAAAAATATCTTCTTAGCCTATAGTCACTCCACATTTTACAAAGTTGTAGGCTACACTGTGTTTTAATTGCTTTAAATATGCTAGTTTCATGTTTCTGTTTTTATGTGATAAATGTGCTGGTTTTACTGTAAAGGGTCTTTGACTAGCCTACCATGTAAAGCACTATATAAATAAAATGTATTGTATTTAGCTTTTGCCTTAAAAGTGAGCAGAGGGAATAATGTTCCTCGGGAAATGGACCCTTTAAGGACTTTAGGCTTAATTTCAAACCCGTATTCACAACGTGTGAACATGTTTTATACCATATGCACAAATCTCTATAAGCTATATCTAATTCTTTCTAGGCTACAATTAATATTCATACAGAACAATCAGAAGGGGACAAGAACTAAAAAAATAAGTAAGTGACTTCAATAAACGCTGTGAGCATTTGTAAAACAATATTCATGGTTTATTCTTCTGACAAGTGACCGCACCAAAATAAAAAGATTAAGAACCATTGCATTGTTCCCGGTGTGATGAACGTAAACTACACTACATACGTACTGTATATGGGCCACGTTATTGGTCCAGGGATGGGAGACTAATTGAGAAGGTTATGAAACAAATGTAAGCTATAATAAAAAACATTAGCCTACATATTAAGGAGTAACACAAACTACCCTTTATTAGAGAAGGATAAGCAACAAGAAAATTAATCATGAATGTATTCTCTGACCAGTCTGTCATTATATCATCTGGGAATATATCGCTACATTAATATCGTCACACTTAATCTTCTGAGCGTGTCCTGTATGAACCTGAAGCTGAGACCACGGACGCTGCGCTGCTCATCTCTACACTGTAACGAATTTGACTGTAGATTTTACAGTAAACACCTGGTAAAAAAGTTGCCAGCAAAATCTTGTAAAATTACTACAAGTTACGGTTAACAACTGTAAAAATAATTACAGTATAATACAGTATTTATTTTACAGGTTATTGTTGTACATAAATTACAGCAATGCTTTGTTTTTTTAAAGGAAAACAATATTTTATTGTAATTTAGTTTACAACATTATCTTGTATTTACTTCACAATACAATATGTTGTTGTTAATCTTTTTTTACAACAACATATTGTATTGTGAAATATTTACAGATTTTTGCTGGCAACTCAAGTATCCAGTAAAAAGATGTAAATATTTGACAATACAATACGTTGTTGTAAAAAGAATATACAGTTAATTTAGTTTTTTACATTTGCAGCTTTGCTGATGCCTATTAAGTGTTTTAAATAAGACCAAGCTTGTTTTTAATTCAAAAACCATTGCATTAGATTCTCTTCAACTGTAAAAAACAAAAACAAAAAAAAAACAGAGTCCGAGATGCAAAATCATGACATTTTATTATTAAAACGCAACACAATGTAAAAATGCTTTTTTTAATGTTTTAAGAAGGTAACTTCTATTTTTCTTAAGAGCTCATTATGACCATGCTACAACCAACCCGATAATCGACCGTCGGACAGTCTGGTGAGGTCGGTGACTCAAGTCTGTTCGGTGCGCTCCGTGTTTAATTAGTGAACTGATTCTTGGAGAGCATTTCGAGGAACCATCTGAGTTACTTTTTGTCATTTTTTGACGTCTCCCTCTTCCCCTACCTCCCATTGAGTAGAGAGGAGACGCGAGGGTTAATGCAGTTCGTCTTTTCTCCTGTATGTTCCCACTTTTTTGGATCAACGCCGTTGTTGTCTTGGTTCCACTTGAAGGGTTCAGTCCGATGAAGCATCTGAAATCACAAAATCACATGCAAATTACTTACCAAATGCTCAGTTTACCTCAATGCAGAATTACTTTTCAAAATGTACAATCAAATAGATCTTTATTGTCAATGTTTGAAAAACAACAAAACAGTTTAACAGCTCTCAGAATGAATTCCATTACTATAAATGGAATTGGTTCTGCAATGATTTTAAGCATTTAGGGAAATAAGTGCTAACTTACTCTTTTTATAAACTCAAAAATCATCTTAAAGGGATTTACTGTAAGTACACTCATAGCAAAACAAAATCTCTGTTACTCATAATAACTAACTCTACAAAACAATGAGAAACCACATTCTACTTCAAGCACAGTTACCTTTGAATGAATTCCAATGTGCAAGATGCTTGCTCCTTGTACACCAGATTAAAGATGTAGTAGCTCGAAAACAAAGCTGCCATTCCAGCCACGAAGTTGGGAATACAACATTACAGAATACAGAACAGAATACAGAATACCACATTGAGCCACCAAGACTTGGGATACACTATAGAAAATGAATTATTTAATTGTTGCCAAAAACATTTGACAAGATTTAAGAATTCATCACACATTTAAGAGTCCACAACAGTCTCAGTTTTCTAGTTAGACTAAATTCATGCACCGCCAAGGCTGTTTAGGGACCCCACTCTGCTGAAATATTTAAATACATCATTTTATTACAGCCTCTCCGGGGAACCATCACCTTATCGTGGTGGAGAGGTTTGTGTGTCCCTATGAACCTGAGGGCTGTGTTGT